>NC_083750.1:417500-435000 GCF_033458585.1 Syngnathus typhle | reverse complement strand
GACTCGGTCGTTGCGGCCCGCTGAGGCTCGCTTCGTTTCCGTAAAGCGGGGGTCGGGGGCGCGGCGCTGTGCCGGCGACTTGCCCGCGCGAGGCGCGCGCGCCGAGGCCCAAGCGGGAAGCTGCGCCCCGTCCGAGTCAGACTCGGTCGTTGCGGCCCGCCGGTCTCGCGCTACGGCCAGGATGCGGAGTTTGATCGACACTGGTGGGAGCCGGGGGGTCGAAGGGGTTCCGGCCGCCCCGCCGTCCTCAGCGCCGCTGTCACCCAGACGGGAAGCTGCGCCCCGTCCGAGTCAGACTCGGTCGGTGCGGCCCGCTGTGGCCAGCTGGCAACTAGCTACGGAAGGGTACCGGCGCTCCCGACGAACCCGCCGGGGTGGCTGGTGACCAACGCTGCGTTCGGCGCTTATTGCTGCGACCGGGAGGGAAGCTGCGCCCCGTCCGAGTCAGACTCGGTCGTTGCGGCCCCCCCGAGCCCGCACGCCTCTCGCGGAAGGTCATACGCCACCGGCGGCACGAAAGACGCCTCCCGCAACGCGGTAGTCGGGAAAGGCTATTCGGATAGTCGAGCAGAGTTGCGACAACACATCCCGCGGTGCCGTCTGGTTAGGCAAGGGTTTGAGAAACAGCATTCGCGGTAGACCGGCGCGGCCGGCGGACACCCACGCGGCGTGCCGCAATCGGATCGCGCGCTCGGCCTCCGTTGATTTCCTCTAGGTGGGTGATTCGGGGCGTCTCGGTCTCGCTGCCGTTCGGTCGCGCCAAGGCCTGCGGGGGCGGCGCGTAGCGCACGCTCTCGCGGCGGCCGAGGCGCTAGAGTGCGACCCGCAAGTGGGGAGGAACCGTCCACCCAACGCCGGCGCGAGCCGGGGCCGGTGGGGGCCCTACCAAGGCGGGTCATGAGTGCCAGTCGGTCAGTTCGGGAGAAGGGGAGGGTACTCGGAGGCCCGCCGGGAGCAGACGGGGGTCCGGAAGCTGAGGGGGGTGAAGGACGGCGGCCGGGAGCAGACGGCCGTCCCCGGGAGGGGGTGTTCGTTCACGTGCGGACGCCGGGAGCAGGCGGCCGTCACGCGATTCTGCCAACCGTTCCCACCGGCCTGTGTTTAAGGAGGCGGCCGGTCCTCCGTCCTTGGATGGATAAGATTCGCAGATTTTCGCCCGGCCTGTGTTTAAGGAGGCGGCCGGTTCCCTCCTTCCTTCCTTTCTTGGATGTATAACATTCGCAGATTTTCGCCCGGCCGGTGGTTTAAGGAGGCGGCCGGTCCTCCCTCCTTGGATGTATAACATTCGCAGATTTTCGCCCGGCCTATGTTTAGTGAGGCGACCGGTCCTCCCTCCTTGGATGTATAACATTCGCATATTTTCGCCCGGCCGGTGGTTTAAGGAGGCGGCCGGTCCTCCCTCCTTGGATGTATAACATTCGCAGATTTTCGCCCGGCCTATGTTTAGTGAGGCGACCGGTCCTCCGTGGAGAGCGACCCGCAAGTGGGGAGGAACCGTCCACCCAACGCCGGCGCGAGCCGGGGCCGGTGGGGGCCCTACCAAGGCGGGTCTCATTGCCTGTCGGTCAGTTCGGGAGAAGGTGGGGGTACTCGGAGGCCCGCCGGGAGCAGACGGGGGTCCGGAAGGTGAGGGGGTGAAGGACGGCGGTCGGGAGCAGACGGCCGTCCCCGGGAGGGGGTGTTCGTTCACGTGCGGACGCCGGGAGCAGGCGGCCGTCACGCAATTCTGCCAACCGTTCCCACCGGCCTGTGTTTAAGGAGGCGGCCGGTCCTCCACGAGAAGAATTCTGCCAAACGTTCCACCGGCCTGTGTTTAAGGAGGCGGCCGGTCCTCCCCGTCGTTCCGCCGGCTTGTGTTTAAGGAGGCGGCCGGTCCTCCACGAGAAGAATTCTGCCAAACGTTCCACCGGCCTGTGTTTAAGGAGGCGGCCGGTCCTCCCCGTCGTTCCGCCGGCTTGTGTTTAAGGAGGCGGCCGGTCCTCCACTATTCCTTCCTTGGATGGAAAGCATGTAGCACTTTGAAAATTTTCGAGCACTGTGACACTTTGAAAATTTTCGAGAGTTTTTGTACTTAGAAAATTTTTCGCTCTTGCACTTCCAGAGTGCTTTGCGGTAGCTCCTAGGTTCGCTGTCCGAGCATGTGAACACTTTTTGGGGGGGAACACATCGATAGAGACACCAGCCGCCTGGTTCTCGGGGCCAAAACTTGTGTTCCCCACACTCGTTCTGACTATATTTTGCGATTTGGGGGTAAAGGTAATGAGTACAGTGACTAGGGGGACCAACTCATCGTACTCTGGCGCACCAACAGACCAAAGCTGGTACTGCACTTACCCCTGGTACCCCAACGCCTGGTACCTGACGGGCGAGAGGCTGATTTTTCGCTATTTGCGGCCGACCGAGGGAACCAGACAAAGCGGACACTTTACGGCGCAAGAGCCGTTGGCACTTAGAAATTTTTCGACAAAGTTGGCGCGAGCTCCAGAAGGAGAGGCTGATTTTTCGCTATTTGTGGCCGACCGAGGGAACCAGGCAAAGCGGACACTTTACGGCGCAAGAGCCGTTGGCACTTAGAAATTTTTTGACAAAGTTGGCGCGAGCTCCAGAAGGAGAGGCTGATTTTTCGCTATTTGTGGCCGACCGAGGGAACCAGGCAAAGCGGACACTTTACGGCGCAAGAGCCGTTGGCACTTAGAAAATATTCGCCAAAGTTGGCACGAGCTCCAGAAGGAGAGGCTGATTTTTCGCTATTTGTGGCCGACCGAGGGAACCAGACAAAGCGGACACATTACGGCGCAAGAGCCGTTGGCACTTAGAAAATATTCGCCAAAGTTGGCACGAGCTCCAGAAGGAGAGGCTGATTTTTCGCTATTTGTGGCCGACCGAGGGAACCAGACAAAGCGGACACATTACGGCGCAAGAGCCGTTGGCACTTGCGCGAGCTCCAGAAGGAGAGGCTGATTTTTCGCTATTTGTGGCCGACCGAGGGAACCAGACAAAGCGGACACTTTACGGCGCAAGAGCCGTTGGCACTTAGAAAATATTCGCCAAAGTTGGCGCGAGCTCCAGAAGGAGAGGCTGATTTTTCGCTATTTGTGGCCGACCGAGGGAACCAGACAAAGCGGACACATTACGGCGCAAGAGCCGTTGGCACTTGCGCGAGCTCCAGAAGGAGAGGCTGATTTTTCGCTATTTGTGGCCGACCGAGGGAACCAGACAAAGCGGACACTTTACGGCGCAAGAGCCGTTGGCACTTAGAAAATATTCGCCAAAGTTGGCGCGAGCTCCAGAAGGAGAGGCTGATTTTTCGCTATTTGTGGCCGACCGAGGGAACCAGGCAAAGCGGACACATTACGGCGCAAGAGCCGTTGGCACTTAGGCGAGCTCCAGAAGGAGAGGCTGATTTTTCGCCGTTCGTGGCCGACCGAGGGAACCAGGCAAAGCGGACACATTACGGCGCAAGAGCCGTTGGCACTTAGGCGAGCTCCAGAAGGAGAGGCTGGTTTTTCGCTATTTGTGGCCGACCGAGGGAACCAGGCAAAGCGGACACATTACGGCGCAAGAGCCGTTGGCACTTAGAAAATATTCGCCAAAGTTGGCACGAGCTCCAGAAGGAGAGGCTGATTTTTCGCTATTTGTGGCCGACCGAGGGAACCAGGCAAAGCGGACACATTACGGCGCAAGAGCCGTTGGCACTTAGGCGAGCTCCAGAAGGAGAGGCTGATTTTTCGCCGTTCGTGGCCGACCGAGGGAACCAGGCAAAGCGGACACATTACGGCGCAAGAGCCGTTGGCACTTAGGCGAGCTCCAGAAGGAGAGGCTGCTTTTTCGCTATTTGTGGCCGACCGAGGGAACCAGGCAAAGCGGACACATTACGGCGCAAGAGCCGTTGGCACTTAGGCGAGCTCCAGAAGGAGAGGCTGATTTTTCGCCGTTTGTGGCCGACCGAGGGAACCAGGCAAAGCGGACACATTACGGCGCAAGAGCCGTTGGCACTTAGGCGAGCTCCAGAAGGAGAGGCTGGTTTTTCGCTATTTGTGGCCGACCGAGGGAACCAGGCAAAGCGGACACATTACGGCGCAAGAGCCGTTGGCACTTAGAAAATATTCGCCAAAGTTGGCACGAGCTCCAGAAGGAGAGGCTGATTTTTCGCTATTTGTGGCCGACCGAGGGAACCAGGCAAAGCGGACACATTACGGCGCAAGAGCCGTTGGCACTTAGGCGAGCTCCAGAAGGAGAGGCTGATTTTTCGCCGTTCGTGGCCGACCGAGGGAACCAGGCAAAGCGGACACATTACGGCGCAAGAGCCGTTGGCACTTAGAAAATATTCGCCAAAGTTGGCACGAGCTCCAGAATGAGAGGCTGATTTTTCGCCGTTTGTGGCCGACCGAGGGAACCAGACAAAGCGGACACATTACGGCGCAAGAGCCGTTGGCACTTAGGCGAGCTCCAGAAGGAGAGGCTGATTTTTCGCTATTTGTGGCCGACCGAGGGAACCAGGCAAAGCGGACACTTTACGGCGCAAGAGCCGTTGGCACTTAGAAAATATTCGCCAAAGTTGGCGCGAGCTCCAGAAGGAGAGGCTGATTTTTCGCCGTTTGTGGCCGACCGAGGGAACCAGGCAAAGCGGACACTTTACGGCGCAAGAGCCGTTGGCACTTAGGCGAGCTCCAGAAGGAGAGGCTGATTTTTCGCCGTTCGTGGCCGACCGAGGGAACCAGGCAAAGCGGACACATTACGGCGCAAGAGCCGTTGGCACTTAGAAAATATTCGCCAAAGTTGGCGCGAGCTCCAGAAGGAGAGGCTGATTTTTCGCCGTTCGTGGCCGACCGAGGGAACCAGACAAAGCGGACACATTACGGCGCAAGAGCCGTTGGCACTTAGAAAATATTCGCCAAAGTTGGCGCGAGCTCCAGAAGGAGAGGCTGATTTTTCGCTGTTTGTGGCCGACCGAGGGAACCAGACAAAGCGGACACATTACGGCGCAAGAGCCGTTGGCACTTAGAAGATATTTGCCAAAGTTGGCGCGAGCTCCAGAAGGAGAGGCTGATTTTTCGCCGTTCGTGGCCGACCGAGGGAACCAGGCAAAGCGGACACATTACGGCGCAAGAGCCGTTGGCACTTAGAAAATATTCGCCAAAGTTGGCGCGAGCTCCAGAAGGAGAGGCTGATTTTTCGCCGTTCGTGGCCGACCGAGGGAACCAGGCAAAGCGGACACATTACGGCGCAAGAGCCGTTGGCACTTAGAAAATATTCGCCAAAGTTGGCGCGAGCTCCAGAAGGAGAGGCTGATTTTTCGCCGTTCGTGGCCGACCGAGGGAACCAGACAAAGCGGACACATTACGGCGCAAGAGCCGTTGGCACTTAGAAAATATTCGCCAAAGTTGGCGCGAGCTCCAGAAGGAGAGGCTGATTTTTCGCCGTTCGTGGCCGACCGAGGGAACCAGACAAAGCGGACACATTACGGCGCAAGAGCCGTTGGCACTTAGAAAATATTCGCCAAAGTTGGCGCGAGCTCCAGAAGGAGAGGCTGATTTTTCGCTGTTTGTGGCCGACCGAGGGAACCAGACAAAGCGGACACATTACGGCGCAAGAGCCGTTGGCACTTAGAAAATATTTGCCAAAGTTGGCGCGAGCTCCAGAAGGAGAGGCTGATTTTTCGCCATTCGTGGCCGACCGAGGGAACCAGACAAAGCGGACAGCTTGTGCGGCAGCCCACGCTGGCACTTAGAAAATATTCTGAAATTCTCACCGACTTCCGTGGTGGAGAGGCCGAATTTTTGCGATTCGGGTCCGAAAGGAGAACCGTCGCAATTCGGACAGCTTGTGCGGCAGCCCACGCTGGCACTTAGAAAATATTCTGAAATTCTCACCGACCTCCGTGGTGGAGAGGCCGAATTTTCGACATTCGGATCCGACCGGGGAACCGTCGCCACTCGGACAAGTTGTGCGGCAGCCCACGCTGGCACTTAGAAAATATTCTGAAATTCTCACCGACCTCCGTGGTGGAGAGGCCGAATTTTCGACATTCGGATCCGACCGGGGAACCGTCGCCACTCGGACAAGTTGTGCGGCAGCCCACGCTCGCACTTAGAAAATATTCTGAAATTCTCACCGACCTCCGTGGTGGAGAGGCCGAATTTTCGACATTCGTGGCCGACCGGGGAACCGTCGCCACTCGGACAACTTGTGCGGCAGCCCTCGGTGATTTTAGGACCGCTTTTTCACCCTCGCTGTCCGACCGGAGAACCGTCGTAGCTCGGACAGTTCGTGTGCCAGCATCCGCTGGCACTTAGAAAATTTTAAAAAAGAAAAAAATAGTCTTCTGCATATACGTTCTGACTATATTTTGCGATTAGGGGGTAAAGGTAATGAGTACAGTGACTAGGGGGACCAACTCATCGTACTCTGGCGCACCAACACGCCAATGTTGGTACTGCACTTAGGCTGATTTTTGCGCTATTCGCGGCCGACCGGGGAACCAGCGCGGAGCGGACACATTACGGCGAATGAGCCGTTGGCACTTAGAAAATTTTTGAGCTTTTTTCGAACTTCCGTGAGGCTGATTTTGCGCTATTCGCGGCCGACCGGGGAACCAGCGCGGAGCGGACACATTACGGCGAATGAGCCGTTGGCACTTAGAAAATTTTTGAGCTTTTTTCGGACTTCCGTGTGGAGCTTTGGGGCCGTTCCGCCTAACTTTTTATGCCCGATTAGGCTTCCAGGGAGGCGGCTAAGCATTATTGACCAATCATGGAGCTTTTTTGGGACTTCCGTGTGGAGCTTTGGGGCCGTTCCGCCTAACTTTTTATGCCCGATTAGGCTTCCAGGGAGGCGGCTAAGCATTATTGACCAATCATGGAGCTTTTTTGGGACTTCCGTGTGGAGCTTTGGAGCCGTTCCGCCTAACTTTTTATGCCCGATTAGGCTTCCAGGGAGGCGGCTAAGCATTATTGACCAATCATGGAGCTTTTTTGGGACTTCCGTGTGGAGCTTTGGGGCCGTTCCGCCTAGCTTTTTATGCCCGATTAGGCTTCCAGGGAGGCGGCTAAGCATTATTGACCAATCATGGAGCTTTTTTGGGACTTCCGTGTGGAGCTTTGGGGCCGTTCCGCCTAACTTTTTATGCCCGATTAGGCTTCCAGGGAGGCGGCTAAGCATTATTGACCAATCATGGAGCTTTTTTGGGACTTCCGTGTGGAGCTTTGGGGCCGTTCCGCCTAACTTTTTATGCCCGATTAGGCTTCCAGGGAGGCGGCTAAGCATTATTGACCAATCATGGAGCTTTTTTGGGACTTCCGTGTGGAGCTTTGGGGCCGTTCCGCCTAGCTTTTTATGCCCGATTAGGCTTCCAGGGAGGCGGCTAAGCATTATTGACCAATCATGGAGCTTTTTTGGGACTTCCGTGTGGAGCTTTGGGGCCGTTCCGCCTAACTTTTTATGCCCGATTAGGCTTCCAGGGAGGCGGCTAAGCATTATTGACCAATCATGGAGCTTTTTTGGGACTTCCGTGTGGAGCTTTGGAGCCGTTCCGCCTAGCTTTTTATGCCCGATTAGGCTTCCAGGGAGGCGGCTAAGCATTATTGACCAATCATGGAGCTTTTTTGGGACTTCCGTGTGGAGCTTTGGGGCCGTTCCGCCTAGCTTTTTATGCCCGATTAGGCTTCCAGGGAGGCGGCTAAGCATTATTGACCAATCATGGAGCTTTTTTGGGACTTCCGTGTGGAGCTTTGGGGCCGTTCCGCCTAACTTTTTATGCCCGATTAGGCTTCCAGGGAGGCGGCTAAGCATTATTGACCAATCATGGAGCTTTTTTGGGACTTCCGTGTGGAGCTTTGGAGCCGTTCCGCCTAACTTTTTATGCCCGATTAGGCTTCCAGGGAGGCGGCTAAGCATTATTGACCAATCATGGAGCTTTTTTGGGACTTCCGTGTGGAGCTTTGGGGCCGTTCCGCCTAGCTTTTTATGCCCGATTAGGCTTCCAGGGAGGCGGCTAAGCATTATTGACCAATCATGGAGCTTTTTTGGGACTTCCGTGTGGAGCTTTGGGGCCGTTCCGCCTAACTTTTTATGCCCGATTAGGCTTCCAGGGAGGCGGCTAAGCATTATTGACCAATCATGGAGCTTTTTTGGGACTTCCGTGTGGAGCTTTGGAGCCGTTCCGCCTAACTTTTTATGCCCGATTAGGCTTCCAGGGAGGCGGCTAAGCATTATTGACCAATCATGGAGCTTTTTTGGGACTTCCGTGTGGAGCTTTGGGGCCGTTCCGCCTAGCTTTTTATGCCCGATTAGGCTTCCAGGGAGGCGGCTAAGCATTATTGACCAATCATGGAGCTTTTTTGGGACTTCCGTGTGGAGCTTTGGGGCCGTTCCGCCTAACTTTTTATGCCCGATTAGGCTTCCAGGGAGGCGGCTAAGCATTATTGACCAATCATGGAGCTTTTTTGGGACTTCCGTGTGGAGCTTTGGGGCCGTTCCGCCTAGCTTTTTATGCCCGATTAGGCTTCCAGGGAGGCGGCTAAGCATTATTGACCAATCATGGAGCTTTTTTGGTACTTCCGTGTGGAGCTTTGGGGCCGTTCCGCCTAACTTTTTATGCCCGATTGGGCTTCCAGGGACGCGGCTAAGCATTTTTGACCAATCATGGAGCTTTTTTGGGACTTCCAGCCGGTGCTTTGGGGGCCTTCCCCCTCACTTTCTACGCCCGATTGGGCTTCCAGGGACGCGGCTAAGCATTTTTAACAGAAATGGAGCTTTTTGAGGACCTCCACACGGAGCTCCAGGGCCGGTCCGCCTCACTTTTTACGCCCGATTACGCTTCCAGGGACGCGGCTAAGCATTTTTGACCAATCATGGAGCTTTTTTGGGACTTCCAGCCGGTGCTTTGGGGGCCTTCCCCCTCACTTTCTACGCCCGATTGGGCTTCCAGGGACGCGGCTAAGCATTTTTAACAGAAATGGAGCTTTTTGAGGACCTCCACACGGAGCTCCAGGGCCGGTCCGCCTCACTTTTTACGCCCGATTACGCTTCCAGGGACGCGGCTAAGCATTTTTAACACGTTATGGAGCTTTTTGAGGACCTCCACACGGAGCTCCAGGGCCGGTCCGCCTCACTTTTTACGCCCGATTAGATTTGCATAATAATTTGGAACACGGTGCCGTGTTCCAAATTATTATGCGGGCTGGTGCTTGGGGCTGGCGTCCGCCTATAGTGGTTTAATTTCGGGAGGAAGATTCATTTTCGTCCCAAGCCCGCCGCTGGAGAAAATCTTAGGTACCAGGAGTGGATTTTTTTTGTCCACTCAGGAGGGGGACGTTGACTGGTTCGGTGTCCGGGGGAAAGTGGTCTTTTCTCGGCCAGGAGAAAGATGAGACTCCGAGCCCGCCGCTGGAGAAAATTTTAGGTACCAGGAGCGGATTTTTTTTTCTCCAGGGGCGTTCCGCCTAACATTTTACGCCCGATTACGCTTCCAGGGACGCGGCTAAGCATTTTTAACACGTTATGGAGCTTTTTGAGGACCTCCACACGGAGCTCCAGGGCCGGTCCGCCTCACTTTTTACGCCCGATTACGCTTCCAGGGACGCGGCTAAGCATTTTTGACCAATCATGGAGCTTTTTTGGGACTTCCAGCCGGTGCTTTGGGGGCCTTCCCCCTCACTTTCTACGCCCGATTGGGCTTCCAGGGACGCGGCTAAGCATTTTTAACAGAAATGGAGCTTTTTGCGGAGCTCCAGCCGGTGCCACCGGCAGGCCGTGCACGCGGACGAGATGACCGAAAAAAGCTCCAGGAGAGCGGATGGACGCTTTTTAAGCACCGAGGCGGAGATCGCGGAGCTTTAATAGACTTCCAGCGGGCCCAAAGCGGCCAGGCAGACGGCGCAGCGCGACCTGGTACCTCGCACGGGACGCATCGCCCCCCCCCGCGCACAGTTCCAGGGGGCCGGGATGACGTTTCAAAGCTGCCGCTGCAGCTGCGGCGGGGAGTGGCCTCCCTCCGGTGGACACGACGAGTAAATGACACCGGCCGCTGACGCAAACCCACGCCGGGCAGGAGAGCTCGGAAGGCGGCTAAGATTTCAAGGAAGGACCCCCCCCCCCTGCGCAGACCTCCACTAGGCCAGGATGACTTTTCAAAGCTGCCTCTGCAGCTGCGGCGGGGAGTTGCCTCCCTCCGGTGGACACGACGAGTAAATACACCAGCACTTGCTCTTAGATTTGTTTCTTTTTTCTTTCTTTTAGCTTCCATAATGTTACCGGGCGCTGACGCAAACCCACGCCGGGCAGGAGAGCTCGGAAGGCGGCTAAGATTTCAAGGAAGACCCCCCCTGCGCAGACCTCCACTAGGCCAGGATGACTTTTCAAAGCTGCCTCTGCAGCTGCGGCGGGGAGTTGCCTCCCTCCGGTGGACACGACGAGTAAATACACCAGCACTTGCTCTTAGATTTGTTTCTTTTTTCTTTCTTTTAGCTTCCATAATGTTACCGGGCGCTGACGCAAACCCACGCCGGGCAGGAGAGCTCGGAAGGCGGCTAAGATTTCAAGGAAGACCCCCCCTGCGCAGACCTCCACTAGGCCGGGATGACTGTTCAGCTGCGGCGGGGAGTGGCCTCCCTCCGGTCGGCACGACGAGTAAATGACACCGGCCGCTGACGCAAACCCACGCCGGGCAGGAGAGCTCGGAAGGCGGCTAAGATTTCAAGGAAGACCCCCCCTGCGCAGACCTCCACTAGGCCAGGATGACTTTTCAAAGCTGCCTCTGCAGCTGCGGCGGGGAGTTGCCTCCCTCCGGTGGACACGATGAGTAAATACACCAGCACTTGCTCTTAGATTTGTTTCTTTTTTCTTTCTTTTAGCTTCCATAATGTTACCGGGCGCTGACGCAAACCCACGCCGGGCAGGAGAGCTCGGAAGGCGGCTAAGATTTCAAGGAAGACCCCCCCTGCGCAGACCTCCACTAGGCCGGGATGACTGTTCAGCTGCGGCGGGGAGTGGCCTCCCTCCGGTCGGCACGACGAGTAAATGACACCGGCCGCTGACGCAAACCCACGCCGGACAGGAGAGCTCGGAAGGCGGCTAAGATTTCAAGGAAGACCCCCCCTGCGCAGACCTCCACTAGGCCGGGATGACTGTTCAGCTGTGGCGGGGAGTGGCCTCCCTCCGGTCGGCACGACGAGTAAATGACACCGGCCGCTGACGCAAACCCACGCCGGACAGGAGAGCTCGGAAGGCGGCTAAGATTTCAAGGAAGACCCCCCCTGCGCAGACCTCCACTAGGCCGGGATGACTGTTCAGCTGTGGCGGGGAGTGGCCTCCCTCCGGTCGGCACGACGAGTAAATGACACCGGCCGCTGACGCAAACCCACGCCGGACAGGAGAGCTCGGAAGGCGGCTAAGATTTCAAGGAAGACCCCCCCTGCGCAGACCTCCACTAGGCCGGGATGACTGTTCAGCTGTGGCGGGGAGTGGCCTCCCTCCGGTCGGCACGACGAGTAAATGACACCGGCCGCTGACGCAAACCCACGCCGGACAGGAGAGCTCGGAAGGCGGCTAAGATTTCAAGGAAGACCCCCCCTGCGCAGACCTCCACTAGGCCGGGATGACTGTTCAGCTGTGGCGGGGAGTGGCCTCCCTCCGGTCGGCACGACGAGTAAATGACACCGGCCGCTGACGCAAACCCACGCCGGACAGGAGAGCTCGGAAGGCGGCTAAGATTTCAAGGAAGACCCCCCCTGCGCAGACCTCCACTAGGCCGGGATGACTGTTCAGCTGTGGCGGGGAGTGGCCTCCCTCCGGTGGACACGACGAGTAAATACACCAGCACTTGCTCTTAGATTTGTTTCTTTTTTCTTTCTTTTAGCTTCCATAATGTTACCGGGCGCTGACGCAAACCCACGCCGGGCAGGAGAGCTCGGAAGGCGGCTAAGATTTCAAGGAAGACCCCCCCTGCGCAGACCTCCACTAGGCCGGGATGACTGTTCAGCTGTGGCGGGGAGTGGCCTCCCTCCGGTCGGCACGACGAGTAAATGACACCGGCCGCTGACGCAAACCCACGCCGGACAGGAGAGCTCGGAAGGCGGCTAAGATTTCAAGGAAGACCCCCCCTGCGCAGACCTCCACTAGGCCGGGATGACTGTTCAGCTGTGGCGGGGAGTGGCCTCCCTCCGGTCGGCACGACGAGTAAATGACACCAGCACTTGCTCTTAGATTTGTTTCTTTTTTCTTTCTTTTAGCTTCCATAATGTTACCGGCCGCTGACGCAAACCCACGCCGGGCAGGAGAGCTCAAAAGCCGGGTAACATTTCAAGGAACGAACCACCGCGGAGCCAAAGAGGGGGCGCGGACGCGAAACTCACGCCGGGCAGGAGAGCTTGAAAGCCGGGTAACATTTCAAGGAACCACCGCTGACTATTTTGGGAAAATCTGAGATAAATATCACTTGCATAATAATTTGGAACACGGTCCCGTGTTCCAAATTATTATGCAAAATGTATTTAGACACCAGCAATCGCACTTAGATTTGTTTCTTTTTTCTTTCTTTTAGCTTCCATAATGTTACCGGGCGCTGACGCAAACCCACGCCGGGCAGGAGAGCTCAAAAGCCGGGTAACATTTCAAGGAAGCTATTTAGGAAAATCTGAGATAAATATCATTTGCATAATAATTTGGAACACGGTCCCGTGTTCCAAATTATTATGCAAAATGTATTTAAGTGTCATAAAGATTACATTTTTTGTTTTTCAAGTACTGAAATCACCCTCAGTCATGGTACAGTCCATGGTAGTCTGCCAGGTGAGCGCAATTGTAGTAATTAACAAGTCTATTTAAGTTCCGCGTTTTTAAGCGTTCGGCCATTTCGTTCAACCATGGGGAGGAAAAAGGATCTCTCTGCTGTCGAGAAGCGTGAAATCGTTCGATGCCTTGGACAAGGTATGCAGACATTCGATATTGCACGAAAGCTTAAGCGCGACCATCGAACTTTGAAGAAATTCGTCGCTGATTCGGAGCACACGCGTGTTCGTGCAGACAAAGGCACACCGAGAAAGATTTCTGCAAGACAAAAACGTCGAATCAAGAGGGTGGCTGCTAGCATGCCGCTACGTACTAGCAAACAAATATTCGACGCCGCACGTGCCAGTCAAGTCCCACGAACGTCGAGGTGCAGGATCCTACAGAGCCTCGCAGTTATGCGGAAACCCTCCATTCGGCCACCCCTCAACAACGCGAACAAGCAGAAACGGCTGCAGTGGGCCCAGGATTACATGAAGACTAATTTTCAGACAGTCCTGTTCACTGATGAGTGTCGTGCAACACTCGACGGTCCAGGTAGGTGTAGAAATTTAGAATAATTGTCAATTTCTGTCTATGTGAAGCCCTTTGAGACTGCTTGTGATTTAGGGCTATACAAATAAACTTGATTTGACTTGACTTTACAGATGGATGGAGTCGTGGATGGTTGGTGGACGGCCACGATAGCCCAACAAGGCTGCGGCGTCAGCAAGGAGGTGGCGGAGTCATGTTTTGGGCCGGAATCATGGGGAGAGAGCTGCTTGGCCCCTTTAGGGTCCCTGAAGGCGTGAAAATGACGTCTGTAACGTATGTGGAGTTTCTGAGTGACCACTTTCGTCCATGGTACAACAGGAAGAACCGTGCTTTCCGGAGCAAAATCATCTTCATGCACGACAATGCACCATCTCATGCTGCAAGAAATACTTCAGCAGCTTTGGCTAATATGGGACTGAAAGGGGAGAAGCTGATGGTGTGGCCACCATCCTCCCCTGACCTCAATCCTATTGAAAACTTTTGGAGCATCGTCAAGCAGAAGATCTACGAGGGTGGGAGGCAGTTCACTTCCAAACAGCAGCTCTGGGAGGCTATTCTGAAATCCTGCAAAGACATTCAACCAGAAACTGTCCAAAATCTCACAAGGTCAATGGATGCAAGGATTGTGAAGCTGCTGTTAAATAAAGGCTCCTATGTTAAAATGTAACTTGTTTGTTTTTGATTGAAAAATCCGCCGGCCAAAGAGGGGGCGCGGACGCGAAACTCACGCCGGGCAGGAGAGCTCAAAAGCCGGGTAACATTTCAAGGAACCACCGCGGAGCCAAAGAGGGGGCGCGGACGCGAAACTCACGCCGGGCAGGAGAGCTTGAAAGCCGGGTAACATTTCAAGGAACCACCGCTGACTATTTTGGGAAAATCTGAGATAAATATCACTTGCATAATAATTTGGAACACGGTGAAAAGCCGGGTAACATTTCAAGGAACCACCGCGGAGCCAAAGAGGGGGCGCGGACGCGAAACTCACGCCGGGCAGGAGAGCTTGAAAGCCGGGTAACATTTCAAGGAACCACCGCTGACTATTTTGGGAAAATCTGAGATAAATATCACTTGCATAATAATTTGGAACACGGTGTGTGTGTGCGATTGCTGGTGTATTTACTCGTCGTGTCCACCGGAGGACGGCAACTCCCCGCCGCAGCGGCAGCGGCAGCGCCTAAATGTCTTCCCGGCCGCCTGGAACTCTGCACGGGGCGTGTTTCGTACCAGATCGCGCTGCGCCGTCAGCCGAGCCGCGCGCGGTCCGCTGGAAGTCTACACCCTGTTCCAAATTATTATGCAAATCGTATTTAAGTGTCAGAAAGATTAAATTTTTTGTTTTTCAATTAAACTCATGGACGGTATTCCGTGTGAGGGCTCTTTGGATAACTGAGATCAATTTCAGACACCGGTGATGATTACCGGCCAGTTGAGCCCACATTAAGGAGAAACTACTCAAGAATGGCGTTCCACATTATTAAGCAGATGATTTGAAGTTCGCTTTGAGCAGTGGCGGACGCCAACCCACGACCGGTGGGAGAGCTCGGAGGGCGGATGGGCTTTCAAGGAAGCCCCCCAGGCCGGTCCCACTCGCACTTAGAATTTTTTTTTTTTTTTTTGGCTTCCATAATGTACCGGGCGCGGACGCGAAACCCACGCCGGGCAGGAGAGCTCGAAAGGCGGATAAGCATTCAAGGAAGCACCGTCTGGAGCTTCAGAGCCGTTCCGCCTAACATTTTACGCCCGATTGGGGTTCCAGGGAGGCGGGTAAGCATTTTTAACCAACCATGGAGCTTTTCTCGGACTTCCGTCTGGAGCTTCAGAGCCGTTCCGCCTAACATTTTACGCCCGATTGGGGTTCCAGGGAGGCGGGTAAGCATTTTTAACCAACCATGGAGCTTTTCTCGGACTTCCGTCTGGAGCTTCAGAGCCGTTCCGCCTAACATTTTACGCCCGATTGGGGTTCCAGGGAGGCGGGTAAGCATTTTTAACCAACCATGGAGCTTTTCTCGGACTTCCGTCTGGAGCTTCAGAGCCGTTCCGCCTAACATTTTACGCCCGATTGGGGTTCCAGGGAGGCGGGTAAGCATTTTTAACCAACCATGGAGCTTTTCTCGGACTTCCGTCTGGAGCTTCAGAGCCGTTCCGCCTAACATTTTACGCCCGATTGGGGTTCCAGGGAGGCGGGTAAGCATTTTTAACCAACCATGGAGCTTTTCTCGGACTTCCGTCTGGAGCTTCAGAGCCGTTCCGCCTAACATTTTACGCCCGATTGGGGTTCCAGGGAGGCGGGTAAGCATTTTTAACCAACCATGGAGCTTTTCTCGGACTTCCGTCTGGAGCTTCAGAGCCGTTCCGCCTAACATTTTACGCCCGATTGGGGTTCCAGGGAGGCGGGTAAGCATTTTTAACCAACCATGGAGCTTTTCTCGGACTTCCGTCTGGAGCTTCAGAGCCGTTCCGCCTAACATTTTACGCCCGATTGGGGTTCCAGGGAGGCGGGTAAGCATTTTTAACCAACCATGGAGCTTTTCTCGGACTTCCGTCTGGAGCTTCAGAGCCGTTCCGCCTAACATTTTACGCCCGATTGGGGTTCCAGGGAGGCGGGTAAGCATTTTTAACCAACCATGGAGCTTTTCTCGGACTTCCGTCTGGAGCTTCAGAGCCGTTCCGCCTAACATTTTACGCCCGATTGGGGTTCCAGGGAGGCGGGTAAGCATTTTTAACCAACCATGGAGCTTTTCTCGGACTTCCGTCTGGAGCTTCAGAGCCGTTCCGCCTAACATTTTACGCCCGATTGGGGTTCCAGGGAGGCGGGTAAGCATTTTTAACCAACCATGGAGCTTTTCTCGGACTTCCGTCTGGAGCTTCAGAGCCGTTCCGCCTAACATTTTACGCCCGATTGGGGTTCCAGGGAGGCGGGTAAGCATTTTTAACCAACCATGGAGCTTTTCTCGGACTTCCGTCTGGAGCTTCAGAGCCGTTCCGCCTAACATTTTACGCCCGATTGGGGTTCCAGGGAGGCGGGTAAGCATTTTTAACCAACCATGGAGCTTTTCTCGGACTTCCGTCTGGAGCTTCAGAGCCGTTCCGCCTAACATTTTACGCCCGATTGGGGTTCCAGGGAGGCGGGTAAGCATTTTTAACCAACCATGGAGCTTTTCTCGGACTTCCGTCTGGAGCTTCAGAGCCGTTCCGCCTAACATTTTACGCCCGATTGGGGTTCCAGGGAGGCGGGTAAGCATTTTTAACCAACCATGGAGCTTTTCTCGGACTTCCGTCTGGAGCTTCAGAGCCGTTCCGCCTAACATTTTACGCCCGATTGGGGTTCCAGGGAGGCGGGTAAGCATTTTTAACCAACCATGGAGCTTTTCTCGGACTTCCGTCTGGAGCTTCAGAGCCGTTCCGCCTAACATTTTACGCCCGATTGGGGTTCCAGGGAGGCGGGTAAGCATTTTTAACCAACCATGGAGCTTTTCTCGGACTTCCGTCTGGAGCTTCAGAGCCGTTCCGCCTGACTTTTAACGTAGAGTACCGGGCGCAAACCACTAACTCAAGCCCGGCATGGCAGCTCGAAAGGCGGCTAAGCATTCAAGGAAGCGACGCCGGCCGGTCCGCGGGCCAAATAGGGTCCAGTAAAGTACCGGGCGCGGCCACTAACGCCTTGTGGCGGTCGCCTTGTGGCGGTCGGGGGGTGGCGGTCGGGGCTGGCGCTTGGGGCCGGTGGCGGTCGCCTTGTGGCGGTCGCCTTGTGGCGGTCGGGGGGTGGCGGTCGGGGCTGGCGCTTGGGGCCAGTGGCGGTCGCCTTGTGGCGGTCGCCTTGTGGCGGTCGCCTTGTGGCGGTCGGGGGGTGGCGGTCGGGGCTGGCGCTTGGGGCCGGTGGCGGTCGCCTTGTGGCGGTCGCCTTGTGGCGGTCGGGGGGTGGCGGTCGGGGCTGGCGCTTGGGGCCAGTGGCGGTCGCCTTGTGGCGGTCGCCTTGTGGCGGTCGCCTTGTGGCGGTCGCCTTGTGGCGGTCGGGGGGTGGCGGTCGGGGCTGGCGCTTGGGGCCGGTGGCGGTCGCCTTGTGGCGGTCGCCTTGTGGCGGTCGGGGGGTGGCGGTCGGGGCTGGCGCTTGGGGCCGGTGGCGGTCGCCTTGTGGCGGTCGCCTTGTGGCGGTCGGGGGGTGGCGGTCGGGGCTGGCGCT
>NC_083750.1:410000-412500 GCF_033458585.1 Syngnathus typhle | reverse complement strand
CTCATCTTAGCCAAGTTAGATACAACTTCCGGCCCCAGGATCGGGTGGTAGAATGGATCGTTATCCGCGGTCAGTCCCACCCCGAAGCCCTTAGTCCATAAAACGGCTCGACCGTTTCCCACTTACTCCGAAGTGTCTATCCACCAACTCCAGCGGCAAATCACATCTACGGGGCGTCAGACCATCTAAGATCCGCCGTGCACCCCCTTCCTCACCTCAGAATAGCCGCGCTGCTGGTGGTAGAACACTCCCCCACGTTAGACGAGCCGCCTCGCCCAACCCGTCTTCCATTAGTCTCGAGGTCTGGACCTCGCGGACTTTGTCGGCCACACTACCTTACCCCCCAGGGCTTACACGAGATCCAAAGCAGAGGACTCGATCAGGCTAGGCTCCCGACCTGCTTTCTTGACTAAGGCAGCGGTGGCCCGATGCTCCACACCCCCCGCCAGCAGCTCTTCCAGAACTCTATTCATCACCAGATCTGGAAGCGACGAGGGGCAGGTCCATTTCTGGGGCGTCGCCCTGGCAGCCAGGGCTCGCCAACGCACACCAGACTCACCGCCTGCCGCACGACCGCACAGGGACCCTCAATTCCACCTCACCTGCTCTCCGGACTCGCCGTTTCCAACATCACACTTTTCTGCTTATGATTCCTGTACCTTTCCATAAGCTTCTCCATCCGAGACTCCTACCATCACCTGGTCCGGAGGCCTCGGAACCTCTTACATCGCTTACCAGACGGGCCCTCTCCCGCCTTTATCCACGCCACCACGGAGAGCAGGCCGCAGCGCTAATACGACCCCCGCCACCCCAACTCTCATACCCGAGGCAACGGAGGTCATTGACACCACTGAGGAGTTCTCAAGAGCTTCGCCAGCCGGGGTCCACCCGCTCCTTCGGCCTGACTGACTGTGGCTCTGATCCTGTGCCTCTGTCTATACGGACTTCCTAACCAAGGAGTTTTTGCAACCATGGCCCGTAGAAGTGACTACAAGCCGTTTGGGGACCCCGAGCAATGCCTCCGGTGGTTGGTCCCCATGGCCCCCGGAGAGGTTGATCCGCTGGCCGCGCACGTGCCCAACCTCAAGCACGTCCCGGGGAGGTAGCTCGAGCAGCAGCAGCCCCTCACCTAGCTGCGCCTCAGCCCATTTTTGGTAACCCAGAACGGCCTTCCTGGGTGGTCTGTAAGATATTAGACATGTCCACTGCCTCACTACCGTGAGAACACACAGGAGAACAAAGTCCCCCGACACTATAGAGCTATACATCGAGATCCACCCCGAGCAGCCGTCTGCTAGGCCGCGCAGCCTAGCACCAACTCGTAAGCCACCGCAGTCCAACCCACTAAGGAGAGGCCTGCCACATAGTGTCAGACTCACCCCCCGTAAAGCTGGTCAACGGACAACTCGCAACCCAACTGCCCGGAGCTACAAAAGCCCAGAGAGCTATGGAGCTCATCAACGGGGAGGAAAGCGGCCTGCAACAAACTGGCCACTACCCCCCGTACACCACATATTCGCCCCAAAAGGATTTGAGAAACGCATTCGGCAAAGGTCCAAGCGAGCACATAGGCATCCACGTGACACCCACCCACTCGGCCTGGCCTCCGTTCTATACCACTAGGCGCCGCCCACACCAGTGCGCAGATTCGGGTCATCTCGGTCTCGCTACCATACGGTCACACCCTGCGTACCAACAGAGCGCTGAGCGAACGCTAAGCCAGCCTACAGAGGTGTTAGAGTGCGACTCACAGGGAGAGGAACCGTCCGCCCAACGTCGGCCTAGGCCGAGGCCGGCAGGGGCCCTTTCCAAGGCGAGTCTATATTGCCAGTCGGTCAGTTTGGGAAAGTTGGGGGGGTACCCGGTGGCCGTCGGGAACAGACAGGGACCGGTCGGGAGGGAGGGGGTAAGTTTGGCCGCTGGGAACAAGCGCCCACCCTGGGGAGTTTACTTACGAGCCAAAGCCGGGAACAGACATAAGCTCGGGAGCCTCGCAGTCTCAAAGACTTTCATCCCTCTATCAGAGACATCAGACCGCACAGAATCCGAGACACTACCGAACACAAGTAGCGCTCAGGGAGAACACTCTCACCTAGCTGATTGCGTTAGCCGGCCAGTGCGGGGTGTCTGAAAACCACAGTCTCAAAACTTTCATCTCTCCAGCAGAGATATCAGCCCGCACAGAGTCCAAGACACTACCGAACACAAGTAGCGCCAGAGAGAATATTCCCACCTTTCGGGTCAGGAAGGTCGCCCAGCCATGCAGCCCCTTCCAAAAGTCTGCACGCCCACCGATTTGATGAGCCAGCACGGCGATTCTGGCCAATACCTTGTCACGCTCTGTGCGGGGGGTAAAATGTGCGGGCGCCGTTCCCCCCTAAGCTGATTGCGTTAGCCGGCTAGTGCGGGGTGTCTGAAAACCGCAAGCCGTTACCAGTGGGCACCACGAGGAGGTGCAATCTTACATGACGCGACTGACAGTCAAAGTTCAGCCCGCCTC
>NC_083750.1:385000-402500 GCF_033458585.1 Syngnathus typhle | reverse complement strand
CGGTCGGTGCGGCCCGCTGTGGCCAGCTGGCAACTAGCTACGGAAGGGTACCGGCGCTCCCGACGAACCCGCCGGGGTGGCTGGTGACCAACGCTGCGTTCGGCGCTTATTGCTGCGACCGGGAGGGAAGCTGCGCCCCGTCCGAGTCAGACTCGGTCGTTGCGGCCCCCCCGAGCCCGCACGCCTCTCGCGGAAGGTCATACGCCACCGGCGGCACGAAAGACGCCTCCCGCAACGCGGTAGTCGGGAAAGGCTATTCGGATAGTCGAGCAGAGTTGCGACAACACATCCCGCGGTGCCGTCTGGTTAGGCAAGGGTTTGAGAAACAGCATTCGCGGTAGACCGGCGCGGCCGGCGGACACCCACGCGGTGTGCCGCAATCGGATCGCGCGCTCGGCCTCCGTTGATTTCCTCTAGGTGGGTGATTCGGGGCGTCTCGGTCTCGCTGCCGTTCGGTCGCGCCAAGGCCTGCGGGGGCGGCGCGTAGCGCACGCTCTCGCGGCGGCCGAGGCGCTAGAGTGCGACCCGCAAGTGGGGAGGAACCGTCCACCCAACGCCGGCGCGAGCCGGGGCCGGTGGGGGCCCTACCAAGGCGGGTCATGAGTGCCAGTCGGTCAGTTCGGGAGAAGGGGAGGGTACTCGGAGGCCCGCCGGGAGCAGACGGGGGTCCGGAAGCTGAGGGGGGTGAAGGACGGCGGCCGGGAGCAGACGGCCGTCCCCGGGAGGGGGTGTTCGTTCACGTGCGGACGCCGGGAGCAGGCGGCCGTCACGCGATTCTGCCAACCGTTCCCACCGGCCTGTGTTTAAGGAGGCGGCCGGTCCTCCGTCCTTGGATGGATAAGATTCGCAGATTTTCGCCCGGCCTGTGTTTAAGGAGGCGGCCGGTTCCCTCCTTCCTTCCTTTCTTGGATGTATAACATTCGCAGATTTTCGCCCGGCCGGTGGTTTAAGGAGGCGGCCGGTCCTCCCTCCTTGGATGTATAACATTCGCAGATTTTCGCCCGGCCTATGTTTAGTGAGGCGACCGGTCCTCCCTCCTTGGATGTATAACATTCGCATATTTTCGCCCGGCCGGTGGTTTAAGGAGGCGGCCGGTCCTCCCTCCTTGGATGTATAACATTCGCAGATTTTCGCCCGGCCTATGTTTAGTGAGGCGACCGGTCCTCCGTGGAGAGCGACCCGCAAGTGGGGAGGAACCGTCCACCCAACGCCGGCGCGAGCCGGGGCCGGTGGGGGCCCTACCAAGGCGGGTCTCATTGCCTGTCGGTCAGTTCGGGAGAAGGTGGGGGTACTCGGAGGCCCGCCGGGAGCAGACGGGGGTCCGGAAGGTGAGGGGGTGAAGGACGGCGGTCGGGAGCAGACGGCCGTCCCCGGGAGGGGGTGTTCGTTCACGTGCGGACGCCGGGAGCAGGCGGCCGTCACGCAATTCTGCCAACCGTTCCCACCGGCCTGTGTTTAAGGAGGCGGCCGGTCCTCCACGAGAAGAATTCTGCCAAACGTTCCACCGGCCTGTGTTTAAGGAGGCGGCCGGTCCTCCCCGTCGTTCCGCCGGCTTGTGTTTAAGGAGGCGGCCGGTCCTCCACGAGAAGAATTCTGCCAAACGTTCCACCGGCCTGTGTTTAAGGAGGCGGCCGGTCCTCCCCGTCGTTCCGCCGGCTTGTGTTTAAGGAGGCGGCCGGTCCTCCACTATTCCTTCCTTGGATGGAAAGCATGTAGCACTTTGAAAATTTTCGAGCACTGTGACACTTTGAAAATTTTCGAGAGTTTTTGTACTTAGAAAATTTTTCGCTCTTGCACTTCCAGAGTGCTTTGCGGTAGCTCCTAGGTTCGCTGTCCGAGCATGTGAACACTTTTTGGGGGGGAACACATCGCTAGAGACACCAGCCGCCTGGTTCTCGGGGCCAAAACTTGTGTTCCCCACACTCGTTCTGACTATATTTTGCGATTTGGGGGTAAAGGTAATGAGTACAGTGACTAGGGGGACCAACTCATCGTACTCTGGCGCACCAACAGACCAAAGCTGGTACTGCACTTACCCCTGGTACCCCAACGCCTGGTACCTGACGGGCGAGAGGCTGATTTTTCGCTATTTGCGGCCGACCGAGGGAACCAGACAAAGCGGACACTTTACGGCGCAAGAGCCGTTGGCACTTAGAAATTTTTCGACAAAGTTGGCGCGAGCTCCAGAAGGAGAGGCTGATTTTTCGCTATTTGTGGCCGACCGAGGGAACCAGGCAAAGCGGACACTTTACGGCGCAAGAGCCGTTGGCACTTAGAAATTTTTTGACAAAGTTGGCGCGAGCTCCAGAAGGAGAGGCTGATTTTTCGCTATTTGTGGCCGACCGAGGGAACCAGGCAAAGCGGACACTTTACGGCGCAAGAGCCGTTGGCACTTAGAAAATATTCGCCAAAGTTGGCACGAGCTCCAGAAGGAGAGGCTGATTTTTCGCTATTTGTGGCCGACCGAGGGAACCAGACAAAGCGGACACATTACGGCGCAAGAGCCGTTGGCACTTAGAAAATATTCGCCAAAGTTGGCACGAGCTCCAGAAGGAGAGGCTGATTTTTCGCTATTTGTGGCCGACCGAGGGAACCAGACAAAGCGGACACATTACGGCGCAAGAGCCGTTGGCACTTGCGCGAGCTCCAGAAGGAGAGGCTGATTTTTCGCTATTTGTGGCCGACCGAGGGAACCAGACAAAGCGGACACTTTACGGCGCAAGAGCCGTTGGCACTTAGAAAATATTCGCCAAAGTTGGCGCGAGCTCCAGAAGGAGAGGCTGATTTTTCGCTATTTGTGGCCGACCGAGGGAACCAGACAAAGCGGACACATTACGGCGCAAGAGCCGTTGGCACTTGCGCGAGCTCCAGAAGGAGAGGCTGATTTTTCGCTATTTGTGGCCGACCGAGGGAACCAGACAAAGCGGACACTTTACGGCGCAAGAGCCGTTGGCACTTAGAAAATATTCGCCAAAGTTGGCGCGAGCTCCAGAAGGAGAGGCTGATTTTTCGCTATTTGTGGCCGACCGAGGGAACCAGGCAAAGCGGACACATTACGGCGCAAGAGCCGTTGGCACTTAGGCGAGCTCCAGAAGGAGAGGCTGATTTTTCGCCGTTCGTGGCCGACCGAGGGAACCAGGCAAAGCGGACACATTACGGCGCAAGAGCCGTTGGCACTTAGGCGAGCTCCAGAAGGAGAGGCTGGTTTTTCGCTATTTGTGGCCGACCGAGGGAACCAGGCAAAGCGGACACATTACGGCGCAAGAGCCGTTGGCACTTAGAAAATATTCGCCAAAGTTGGCACGAGCTCCAGAAGGAGAGGCTGATTTTTCGCTATTTGTGGCCGACCGAGGGAACCAGGCAAAGCGGACACATTACGGCGCAAGAGCCGTTGGCACTTAGGCGAGCTCCAGAAGGAGAGGCTGATTTTTCGCCGTTCGTGGCCGACCGAGGGAACCAGGCAAAGCGGACACATTACGGCGCAAGAGCCGTTGGCACTTAGGCGAGCTCCAGAAGGAGAGGCTGCTTTTTCGCTATTTGTGGCCGACCGAGGGAACCAGGCAAAGCGGACACATTACGGCGCAAGAGCCGTTGGCACTTAGGCGAGCTCCAGAAGGAGAGGCTGATTTTTCGCCGTTTGTGGCCGACCGAGGGAACCAGGCAAAGCGGACACATTACGGCGCAAGAGCCGTTGGCACTTAGGCGAGCTCCAGAAGGAGAGGCTGGTTTTTCGCTATTTGTGGCCGACCGAGGGAACCAGGCAAAGCGGACACATTACGGCGCAAGAGCCGTTGGCACTTAGAAAATATTCGCCAAAGTTGGCACGAGCTCCAGAAGGAGAGGCTGATTTTTCGCTATTTGTGGCCGACCGAGGGAACCAGGCAAAGCGGACACATTACGGCGCAAGAGCCGTTGGCACTTAGGCGAGCTCCAGAAGGAGAGGCTGATTTTTCGCCGTTCGTGGCCGACCGAGGGAACCAGGCAAAGCGGACACATTACGGCGCAAGAGCCGTTGGCACTTAGAAAATATTCGCCAAAGTTGGCACGAGCTCCAGAATGAGAGGCTGATTTTTCGCCGTTTGTGGCCGACCGAGGGAACCAGACAAAGCGGACACATTACGGCGCAAGAGCCGTTGGCACTTAGGCGAGCTCCAGAAGGAGAGGCTGATTTTTCGCTATTTGTGGCCGACCGAGGGAACCAGGCAAAGCGGACACTTTACGGCGCAAGAGCCGTTGGCACTTAGAAAATATTCGCCAAAGTTGGCGCGAGCTCCAGAAGGAGAGGCTGATTTTTCGCCGTTTGTGGCCGACCGAGGGAACCAGGCAAAGCGGACACTTTACGGCGCAAGAGCCGTTGGCACTTAGGCGAGCTCCAGAAGGAGAGGCTGATTTTTCGCCGTTCGTGGCCGACCGAGGGAACCAGGCAAAGCGGACACATTACGGCGCAAGAGCCGTTGGCACTTAGAAAATATTCGCCAAAGTTGGCGCGAGCTCCAGAAGGAGAGGCTGATTTTTCGCCGTTCGTGGCCGACCGAGGGAACCAGACAAAGCGGACACATTACGGCGCAAGAGCCGTTGGCACTTAGAAAATATTCGCCAAAGTTGGCGCGAGCTCCAGAAGGAGAGGCTGATTTTTCGCTGTTTGTGGCCGACCGAGGGAACCAGACAAAGCGGACACATTACGGCGCAAGAGCCGTTGGCACTTAGAAGATATTTGCCAAAGTTGGCGCGAGCTCCAGAAGGAGAGGCTGATTTTTCGCCGTTCGTGGCCGACCGAGGGAACCAGGCAAAGCGGACACATTACGGCGCAAGAGCCGTTGGCACTTAGAAAATATTCGCCAAAGTTGGCGCGAGCTCCAGAAGGAGAGGCTGATTTTTCGCCGTTCGTGGCCGACCGAGGGAACCAGGCAAAGCGGACACATTACGGCGCAAGAGCCGTTGGCACTTAGAAAATATTCGCCAAAGTTGGCGCGAGCTCCAGAAGGAGAGGCTGATTTTTCGCCGTTCGTGGCCGACCGAGGGAACCAGACAAAGCGGACACATTACGGCGCAAGAGCCGTTGGCACTTAGAAAATATTCGCCAAAGTTGGCGCGAGCTCCAGAAGGAGAGGCTGATTTTTCGCCGTTCGTGGCCGACCGAGGGAACCAGACAAAGCGGACACATTACGGCGCAAGAGCCGTTGGCACTTAGAAAATATTCGCCAAAGTTGGCGCGAGCTCCAGAAGGAGAGGCTGATTTTTCGCTGTTTGTGGCCGACCGAGGGAACCAGACAAAGCGGACACATTACGGCGCAAGAGCCGTTGGCACTTAGAAAATATTTGCCAAAGTTGGCGCGAGCTCCAGAAGGAGAGGCTGATTTTTCGCCATTCGTGGCCGACCGAGGGAACCAGACAAAGCGGACAGCTTGTGCGGCAGCCCACGCTGGCACTTAGAAAATATTCTGAAATTCTCACCGACTTCCGTGGTGGAGAGGCCGAATTTTTGCGATTCGGGTCCGAAAGGAGAACCGTCGCAATTCGGACAGCTTGTGCGGCAGCCCACGCTGGCACTTAGAAAATATTCTGAAATTCTCACCGACCTCCGTGGTGGAGAGGCCGAATTTTCGACATTCGGATCCGACCGGGGAACCGTCGCCACTCGGACAAGTTGTGCGGCAGCCCACGCTGGCACTTAGAAAATATTCTGAAATTCTCACCGACCTCCGTGGTGGAGAGGCCGAATTTTCGACATTCGGATCCGACCGGGGAACCGTCGCCACTCGGACAAGTTGTGCGGCAGCCCACGCTCGCACTTAGAAAATATTCTGAAATTCTCACCGACCTCCGTGGTGGAGAGGCCGAATTTTCGACATTCGTGGCCGACCGGGGAACCGTCGCCACTCGGACAACTTGTGCGGCAGCCCTCGGTGATTTTAGGACCGCTTTTTCACCCTCGCTGTCCGACCGGAGAACCGTCGTAGCTCGGACAGTTCGTGTGCCAGCATCCGCTGGCACTTAGAAAATTTTAAAAAAGAAAAAAATAGTCTTCTGCATATACGTTCTGACTATATTTTGCGATTAGGGGGTAAAGGTAATGAGTACAGTGACTAGGGGGACCAACTCATCGTACTCTGGCGCACCAACACGCCAATGTTGGTACTGCACTTAGGCTGATTTTTGCGCTATTCGCGGCCGACCGGGGAACCAGCGCGGAGCGGACACATTACGGCGAATGAGCCGTTGGCACTTAGAAAATTTTTGAGCTTTTTTCGAACTTCCGTGAGGCTGATTTTGCGCTATTCGCGGCCGACCGGGGAACCAGCGCGGAGCGGACACATTACGGCGAATGAGCCGTTGGCACTTAGAAAATTTTTGAGCTTTTTTCGGACTTCCGTGTGGAGCTTTGGGGCCGTTCCGCCTAACTTTTTATGCCCGATTAGGCTTCCAGGGAGGCGGCTAAGCATTATTGACCAATCATGGAGCTTTTTTGGGACTTCCGTGTGGAGCTTTGGGGCCGTTCCGCCTAACTTTTTATGCCCGATTAGGCTTCCAGGGAGGCGGCTAAGCATTATTGACCAATCATGGAGCTTTTTTGGGACTTCCGTGTGGAGCTTTGGAGCCGTTCCGCCTAACTTTTTATGCCCGATTAGGCTTCCAGGGAGGCGGCTAAGCATTATTGACCAATCATGGAGCTTTTTTGGGACTTCCGTGTGGAGCTTTGGGGCCGTTCCGCCTAGCTTTTTATGCCCGATTAGGCTTCCAGGGAGGCGGCTAAGCATTATTGACCAATCATGGAGCTTTTTTGGGACTTCCGTGTGGAGCTTTGGGGCCGTTCCGCCTAACTTTTTATGCCCGATTAGGCTTCCAGGGAGGCGGCTAAGCATTATTGACCAATCATGGAGCTTTTTTGGGACTTCCGTGTGGAGCTTTGGGGCCGTTCCGCCTAACTTTTTATGCCCGATTAGGCTTCCAGGGAGGCGGCTAAGCATTATTGACCAATCATGGAGCTTTTTTGGGACTTCCGTGTGGAGCTTTGGGGCCGTTCCGCCTAGCTTTTTATGCCCGATTAGGCTTCCAGGGAGGCGGCTAAGCATTATTGACCAATCATGGAGCTTTTTTGGGACTTCCGTGTGGAGCTTTGGGGCCGTTCCGCCTAACTTTTTATGCCCGATTAGGCTTCCAGGGAGGCGGCTAAGCATTATTGACCAATCATGGAGCTTTTTTGGGACTTCCGTGTGGAGCTTTGGAGCCGTTCCGCCTAGCTTTTTATGCCCGATTAGGCTTCCAGGGAGGCGGCTAAGCATTATTGACCAATCATGGAGCTTTTTTGGGACTTCCGTGTGGAGCTTTGGGGCCGTTCCGCCTAGCTTTTTATGCCCGATTAGGCTTCCAGGGAGGCGGCTAAGCATTATTGACCAATCATGGAGCTTTTTTGGGACTTCCGTGTGGAGCTTTGGGGCCGTTCCGCCTAACTTTTTATGCCCGATTAGGCTTCCAGGGAGGCGGCTAAGCATTATTGACCAATCATGGAGCTTTTTTGGGACTTCCGTGTGGAGCTTTGGAGCCGTTCCGCCTAACTTTTTATGCCCGATTAGGCTTCCAGGGAGGCGGCTAAGCATTATTGACCAATCATGGAGCTTTTTTGGGACTTCCGTGTGGAGCTTTGGGGCCGTTCCGCCTAGCTTTTTATGCCCGATTAGGCTTCCAGGGAGGCGGCTAAGCATTATTGACCAATCATGGAGCTTTTTTGGGACTTCCGTGTGGAGCTTTGGGGCCGTTCCGCCTAACTTTTTATGCCCGATTAGGCTTCCAGGGAGGCGGCTAAGCATTATTGACCAATCATGGAGCTTTTTTGGGACTTCCGTGTGGAGCTTTGGAGCCGTTCCGCCTAACTTTTTATGCCCGATTAGGCTTCCAGGGAGGCGGCTAAGCATTATTGACCAATCATGGAGCTTTTTTGGGACTTCCGTGTGGAGCTTTGGGGCCGTTCCGCCTAGCTTTTTATGCCCGATTAGGCTTCCAGGGAGGCGGCTAAGCATTATTGACCAATCATGGAGCTTTTTTGGGACTTCCGTGTGGAGCTTTGGGGCCGTTCCGCCTAACTTTTTATGCCCGATTAGGCTTCCAGGGAGGCGGCTAAGCATTATTGACCAATCATGGAGCTTTTTTGGGACTTCCGTGTGGAGCTTTGGGGCCGTTCCGCCTAGCTTTTTATGCCCGATTAGGCTTCCAGGGAGGCGGCTAAGCATTATTGACCAATCATGGAGCTTTTTTGGTACTTCCGTGTGGAGCTTTGGGGCCGTTCCGCCTAACTTTTTATGCCCGATTGGGCTTCCAGGGACGCGGCTAAGCATTTTTGACCAATCATGGAGCTTTTTTGGGACTTCCAGCCGGTGCTTTGGGGGCCTTCCCCCTCACTTTCTACGCCCGATTGGGCTTCCAGGGACGCGGCTAAGCATTTTTAACAGAAATGGAGCTTTTTGAGGACCTCCACACGGAGCTCCAGGGCCGGTCCGCCTCACTTTTTACGCCCGATTACGCTTCCAGGGACGCGGCTAAGCATTTTTGACCAATCATGGAGCTTTTTTGGGACTTCCAGCCGGTGCTTTGGGGGCCTTCCCCCTCACTTTCTACGCCCGATTGGGCTTCCAGGGACGCGGCTAAGCATTTTTAACAGAAATGGAGCTTTTTGAGGACCTCCACACGGAGCTCCAGGGCCGGTCCGCCTCACTTTTTACGCCCGATTACGCTTCCAGGGACGCGGCTAAGCATTTTTAACACGTTATGGAGCTTTTTGAGGACCTCCACACGGAGCTCCAGGGCCGGTCCGCCTCACTTTTTACGCCCGATTAGATTTGCATAATAATTTGGAACACGGTGCCGTGTTCCAAATTATTATGCGGGCTGGTGCTTGGGGCTGGCGTCCGCCTATAGTGGTTTAATTTCGGGAGGAAGATTCATTTTCGTCCCAAGCCCGCCGCTGGAGAAAATCTTAGGTACCAGGAGTGGATTTTTTTTGTCCACTCAGGAGGGGGACGTTGACTGGTTCGGTGTCCGGGGGAAAGTGGTCTTTTCTCGGCCAGGAGAAAGATGAGACTCCGAGCCCGCCGCTGGAGAAAATTTTAGGTACCAGGAGCGGATTTTTTTTTCTCCAGGGGCGTTCCGCCTAACATTTTACGCCCGATTACGCTTCCAGGGACGCGGCTAAGCATTTTTAACACGTTATGGAGCTTTTTGAGGACCTCCACACGGAGCTCCAGGGCCGGTCCGCCTCACTTTTTACGCCCGATTACGCTTCCAGGGACGCGGCTAAGCATTTTTGACCAATCATGGAGCTTTTTTGGGACTTCCAGCCGGTGCTTTGGGGGCCTTCCCCCTCACTTTCTACGCCCGATTGGGCTTCCAGGGACGCGGCTAAGCATTTTTAACAGAAATGGAGCTTTTTGCGGAGCTCCAGCCGGTGCCACCGGCAGGCCGTGCACGCGGACGAGATGACCGAAAAAAGCTCCAGGAGAGCGGATGGACGCTTTTTAAGCACCGAGGCGGAGATCGCGGAGCTTTAATAGACTTCCAGCGGGCCCAAAGCGGCCAGGCAGACGGCGCAGCGCGACCTGGTACCTCGCACGGGACGCATCGCCCCCCCCCGCGCACAGTTCCAGGGGGCCGGGATGACGTTTCAAAGCTGCCGCTGCAGCTGCGGCGGGGAGTGGCCTCCCTCCGGTGGACACGACGAGTAAATGACACCGGCCGCTGACGCAAACCCACGCCGGGCAGGAGAGCTCGGAAGGCGGCTAAGATTTCAAGGAAGGACCCCCCCCCCCTGCGCAGACCTCCACTAGGCCAGGATGACTTTTCAAAGCTGCCTCTGCAGCTGCGGCGGGGAGTTGCCTCCCTCCGGTGGACACGACGAGTAAATACACCAGCACTTGCTCTTAGATTTGTTTCTTTTTTCTTTCTTTTAGCTTCCATAATGTTACCGGGCGCTGACGCAAACCCACGCCGGGCAGGAGAGCTCGGAAGGCGGCTAAGATTTCAAGGAAGACCCCCCCTGCGCAGACCTCCACTAGGCCAGGATGACTTTTCAAAGCTGCCTCTGCAGCTGCGGCGGGGAGTTGCCTCCCTCCGGTGGACACGACGAGTAAATACACCAGCACTTGCTCTTAGATTTGTTTCTTTTTTCTTTCTTTTAGCTTCCATAATGTTACCGGGCGCTGACGCAAACCCACGCCGGGCAGGAGAGCTCGGAAGGCGGCTAAGATTTCAAGGAAGACCCCCCCTGCGCAGACCTCCACTAGGCCGGGATGACTGTTCAGCTGCGGCGGGGAGTGGCCTCCCTCCGGTCGGCACGACGAGTAAATGACACCGGCCGCTGACGCAAACCCACGCCGGGCAGGAGAGCTCGGAAGGCGGCTAAGATTTCAAGGAAGACCCCCCCTGCGCAGACCTCCACTAGGCCAGGATGACTTTTCAAAGCTGCCTCTGCAGCTGCGGCGGGGAGTTGCCTCCCTCCGGTGGACACGACGAGTAAATACACCAGCACTTGCTCTTAGATTTGTTTCTTTTTTCTTTCTTTTAGCTTCCATAATGTTACCGGGCGCTGACGCAAACCCACGCCGGGCAGGAGAGCTCGGAAGGCGGCTAAGATTTCAAGGAAGACCCCCCCTGCGCAGACCTCCACTAGGCCGGGATGACTGTTCAGCTGCGGCGGGGAGTGGCCTCCCTCCGGTCGGCACGACGAGTAAATGACACCGGCCGCTGACGCAAACCCACGCCGGACAGGAGAGCTCGGAAGGCGGCTAAGATTTCAAGGAAGACCCCCCCTGCGCAGACCTCCACTAGGCCGGGATGACTGTTCAGCTGTGGCGGGGAGTGGCCTCCCTCCGGTCGGCACGACGAGTAAATGACACCGGCCGCTGACGCAAACCCACGCCGGACAGGAGAGCTCGGAAGGCGGCTAAGATTTCAAGGAAGACCCCCCCTGCGCAGACCTCCACTAGGCCGGGATGACTGTTCAGCTGTGGCGGGGAGTGGCCTCCCTCCGGTCGGCACGACGAGTAAATGACACCGGCCGCTGACGCAAACCCACGCCGGACAGGAGAGCTCGGAAGGCGGCTAAGATTTCAAGGAAGACCCCCCCTGCGCAGACCTCCACTAGGCCGGGATGACTGTTCAGCTGTGGCGGGGAGTGGCCTCCCTCCGGTCGGCACGACGAGTAAATGACACCGGCCGCTGACGCAAACCCACGCCGGACAGGAGAGCTCGGAAGGCGGCTAAGATTTCAAGGAAGACCCCCCCTGCGCAGACCTCCACTAGGCCGGGATGACTGTTCAGCTGTGGCGGGGAGTGGCCTCCCTCCGGTGGACACGACGAGTAAATACACCAGCACTTGCTCTTAGATTTGTTTCTTTTTTCTTTCTTTTAGCTTCCATAATGTTACCGGGCGCTGACGCAAACCCACGCCGGGCAGGAGAGCTCGGAAGGCGGCTAAGATTTCAAGGAAGACCCCCCCTGCGCAGACCTCCACTAGGCCGGGATGACTGTTCAGCTGTGGCGGGGAGTGGCCTCCCTCCGGTCGGCACGACGAGTAAATGACACCGGCCGCTGACGCAAACCCACGCCGGACAGGAGAGCTCGGAAGGCGGCTAAGATTTCAAGGAAGACCCCCCCTGCGCAGACCTCCACTAGGCCGGGATGACTGTTCAGCTGTGGCGGGGAGTGGCCTCCCTCCGGTCGGCACGACGAGTAAATGACACCAGCACTTGCTCTTAGATTTGTTTCTTTTTTCTTTCTTTTAGCTTCCATAATGTTACCGGCCGCTGACGCAAACCCACGCCGGGCAGGAGAGCTCAAAAGCCGGGTAACATTTCAAGGAACGAACCACCGCGGAGCCAAAGAGGGGGCGCGGACGCGAAACTCACGCCGGGCAGGAGAGCTTGAAAGCCGGGTAACATTTCAAGGAACCACCGCTGACTATTTTGGGAAAATCTGAGATAAATATCACTTGCATAATAATTTGGAACACGGTCCCGTGTTCCAAATTATTATGCAAAATGTATTTAGACACCAGCAATCGCACTTAGATTTGTTTCTTTTTTCTTTCTTTTAGCTTCCATAATGTTACCGGGCGCTGACGCAAACCCACGCCGGGCAGGAGAGCTCAAAAGCCGGGTAACATTTCAAGGAAGCTATTTAGGAAAATCTGAGATAAATATCATTTGCATAATAATTTGGAACACGGTCCCGTGTTCCAAATTATTATGCAAAATGTATTTAAGTGTCATAAAGATTACATTTTTTGTTTTTCAAGTACTGAAATCACCCTCAGTCATGGTACAGTCCATGGTAGTCTGCCAGGTGAGCGCAATTGTAGTAATTAACAAGTCTATTTAAGTTCCGCGTTTTTAAGCGTTCGGCCATTTCGTTCAACCATGGGGAGGAAAAAGGATCTCTCTGCTGTCGAGAAGCGTGAAATCGTTCGATGCCTTGGACAAGGTATGCAGACATTCGATATTGCACGAAAGCTTAAGCGCGACCATCGAACTTTGAAGAAATTCGTCGCTGATTCGGAGCACACGCGTGTTCGTGCAGACAAAGGCACACCGAGAAAGATTTCTGCAAGACAAAAACGTCGAATCAAGAGGGTGGCTGCTAGCATGCCGCTACGTACTAGCAAACAAATATTCGACGCCGCACGTGCCAGTCAAGTCCCACGAACGTCGAGGTGCAGGATCCTACAGAGCCTCGCAGTTATGCGGAAACCCTCCATTCGGCCACCCCTCAACAACGCGAACAAGCAGAAACGGCTGCAGTGGGCCCAGGATTACATGAAGACTAATTTTCAGACAGTCCTGTTCACTGATGAGTGTCGTGCAACACTCGACGGTCCAGGTAGGTGTAGAAATTTAGAATAATTGTCAATTTCTGTCTATGTGAAGCCCTTTGAGACTGCTTGTGATTTAGGGCTATACAAATAAACTTGATTTGACTTGACTTTACAGATGGATGGAGTCGTGGATGGTTGGTGGACGGCCACGATAGCCCAACAAGGCTGCGGCGTCAGCAAGGAGGTGGCGGAGTCATGTTTTGGGCCGGAATCATGGGGAGAGAGCTGCTTGGCCCCTTTAGGGTCCCTGAAGGCGTGAAAATGACGTCTGTAACGTATGTGGAGTTTCTGAGTGACCACTTTCGTCCATGGTACAACAGGAAGAACCGTGCTTTCCGGAGCAAAATCATCTTCATGCACGACAATGCACCATCTCATGCTGCAAGAAATACTTCAGCAGCTTTGGCTAATATGGGACTGAAAGGGGAGAAGCTGATGGTGTGGCCACCATCCTCCCCTGACCTCAATCCTATTGAAAACTTTTGGAGCATCGTCAAGCAGAAGATCTACGAGGGTGGGAGGCAGTTCACTTCCAAACAGCAGCTCTGGGAGGCTATTCTGAAATCCTGCAAAGACATTCAACCAGAAACTGTCCAAAATCTCACAAGGTCAATGGATGCAAGGATTGTGAAGCTGCTGTTAAATAAAGGCTCCTATGTTAAAATGTAACTTGTTTGTTTTTGATTGAAAAATCCGCCGGCCAAAGAGGGGGCGCGGACGCGAAACTCACGCCGGGCAGGAGAGCTCAAAAGCCGGGTAACATTTCAAGGAACCACCGCGGAGCCAAAGAGGGGGCGCGGACGCGAAACTCACGCCGGGCAGGAGAGCTTGAAAGCCGGGTAACATTTCAAGGAACCACCGCTGACTATTTTGGGAAAATCTGAGATAAATATCACTTGCATAATAATTTGGAACACGGTGAAAAGCCGGGTAACATTTCAAGGAACCACCGCGGAGCCAAAGAGGGGGCGCGGACGCGAAACTCACGCCGGGCAGGAGAGCTTGAAAGCCGGGTAACATTTCAAGGAACCACCGCTGACTATTTTGGGAAAATCTGAGATAAATATCACTTGCATAATAATTTGGAACACGGTGTGTGTGTGCGATTGCTGGTGTATTTACTCGTCGTGTCCACCGGAGGACGGCAACTCCCCGCCGCAGCGGCAGCGGCAGCGCCTAAATGTCTTCCCGGCCGCCTGGAACTCTGCACGGGGCGTGTTTCGTACCAGATCGCGCTGCGCCGTCAGCCGAGCCGCGCGCGGTCCGCTGGAAGTCTACACCCTGTTCCAAATTATTATGCAAATCGTATTTAAGTGTCAGAAAGATTAAATTTTTTGTTTTTCAATTAAACTCATGGACGGTATTCCGTGTGAGGGCTCTTTGGATAACTGAGATCAATTTCAGACACCGGTGATGATTACCGGCCAGTTGAGCCCACATTAAGGAGAAACTACTCAAGAATGGCGTTCCACATTATTAAGCAGATGATTTGAAGTTCGCTTTGAGCAGTGGCGGACGCCAACCCACGACCGGTGGGAGAGCTCGGAGGGCGGATGGGCTTTCAAGGAAGCCCCCCAGGCCGGTCCCACTCGCACTTAGAATTTTTTTTTTTTTTTTTGGCTTCCATAATGTACCGGGCGCGGACGCGAAACCCACGCCGGGCAGGAGAGCTCGAAAGGCGGATAAGCATTCAAGGAAGCACCGTCTGGAGCTTCAGAGCCGTTCCGCCTAACATTTTACGCCCGATTGGGGTTCCAGGGAGGCGGGTAAGCATTTTTAACCAACCATGGAGCTTTTCTCGGACTTCCGTCTGGAGCTTCAGAGCCGTTCCGCCTAACATTTTACGCCCGATTGGGGTTCCAGGGAGGCGGGTAAGCATTTTTAACCAACCATGGAGCTTTTCTCGGACTTCCGTCTGGAGCTTCAGAGCCGTTCCGCCTAACATTTTACGCCCGATTGGGGTTCCAGGGAGGCGGGTAAGCATTTTTAACCAACCATGGAGCTTTTCTCGGACTTCCGTCTGGAGCTTCAGAGCCGTTCCGCCTAACATTTTACGCCCGATTGGGGTTCCAGGGAGGCGGGTAAGCATTTTTAACCAACCATGGAGCTTTTCTCGGACTTCCGTCTGGAGCTTCAGAGCCGTTCCGCCTAACATTTTACGCCCGATTGGGGTTCCAGGGAGGCGGGTAAGCATTTTTAACCAACCATGGAGCTTTTCTCGGACTTCCGTCTGGAGCTTCAGAGCCGTTCCGCCTAACATTTTACGCCCGATTGGGGTTCCAGGGAGGCGGGTAAGCATTTTTAACCAACCATGGAGCTTTTCTCGGACTTCCGTCTGGAGCTTCAGAGCCGTTCCGCCTAACATTTTACGCCCGATTGGGGTTCCAGGGAGGCGGGTAAGCATTTTTAACCAACCATGGAGCTTTTCTCGGACTTCCGTCTGGAGCTTCAGAGCCGTTCCGCCTAACATTTTACGCCCGATTGGGGTTCCAGGGAGGCGGGTAAGCATTTTTAACCAACCATGGAGCTTTTCTCGGACTTCCGTCTGGAGCTTCAGAGCCGTTCCGCCTAACATTTTACGCCCGATTGGGGTTCCAGGGAGGCGGGTAAGCATTTTTAACCAACCATGGAGCTTTTCTCGGACTTCCGTCTGGAGCTTCAGAGCCGTTCCGCCTAACATTTTACGCCCGATTGGGGTTCCAGGGAGGCGGGTAAGCATTTTTAACCAACCATGGAGCTTTTCTCGGACTTCCGTCTGGAGCTTCAGAGCCGTTCCGCCTAACATTTTACGCCCGATTGGGGTTCCAGGGAGGCGGGTAAGCATTTTTAACCAACCATGGAGCTTTTCTCGGACTTCCGTCTGGAGCTTCAGAGCCGTTCCGCCTAACATTTTACGCCCGATTGGGGTTCCAGGGAGGCGGGTAAGCATTTTTAACCAACCATGGAGCTTTTCTCGGACTTCCGTCTGGAGCTTCAGAGCCGTTCCGCCTAACATTTTACGCCCGATTGGGGTTCCAGGGAGGCGGGTAAGCATTTTTAACCAACCATGGAGCTTTTCTCGGACTTCCGTCTGGAGCTTCAGAGCCGTTCCGCCTAACATTTTACGCCCGATTGGGGTTCCAGGGAGGCGGGTAAGCATTTTTAACCAACCATGGAGCTTTTCTCGGACTTCCGTCTGGAGCTTCAGAGCCGTTCCGCCTAACATTTTACGCCCGATTGGGGTTCCAGGGAGGCGGGTAAGCATTTTTAACCAACCATGGAGCTTTTCTCGGACTTCCGTCTGGAGCTTCAGAGCCGTTCCGCCTAACATTTTACGCCCGATTGGGGTTCCAGGGAGGCGGGTAAGCATTTTTAACCAACCATGGAGCTTTTCTCGGACTTCCGTCTGGAGCTTCAGAGCCGTTCCGCCTGACTTTTAACGTAGAGTACCGGGCGCAAACCACTAACTCAAGCCCGGCATGGCAGCTCGAAAGGCGGCTAAGCATTCAAGGAAGCGACGCCGGCCGGTCCGCGGGCCAAATAGGGTCCAGTAAAGTACCGGGCGCGGCCACTAACGCCTTGTGGCGGTCGCCTTGTGGCGGTCGGGGGGTGGCGGTCGGGGCTGGCGCTTGGGGCCGGTGGCGGTCGCCTTGTGGCGGTCGCCTTGTGGCGGTCGGGGGGTGGCGGTCGGGGCTGGCGCTTGGGGCCAGTGGCGGTCGCCTTGTGGCGGTCGCCTTGTGGCGGTCGCCTTGTGGCGGTCGGGGGGTGGCGGTCGGGGCTGGCGCTTGGGGCCGGTGGCGGTCGCCTTGTGGCGGTCGCCTTGTGGCGGTCGGGGGGTGGCGGTCGGGGCTGGCGCTTGGGGCCAGTGGCGGTCGCCTTGTGGCGGTCGCCTTGTGGCGGTCGCCTTGTGGCGGTCGCCTTGTGGCGGTCGGGGGGTGGCGGTCGGGGCTGGCGCTTGGGGCCGGTGGCGGTCGCCTTGTGGCGGTCGCCTTGTGGCGGTCGGGGGGTGGCGGTCGGGGCTGGCGCTTGGGGCCGGTGGCGGTCGCCTTGTGGCGGTCGCCTTGTGGCGGTCGGGGGGTGGCGGTCGGGGCTGGCGCTTGGGGCCGGTGGCGGTCGCCTTGTGGCGGTCGCCTTGTGGCGGTCGCCTTGTGGCGGTCGGGGGGTGGCGGTCGGGGCTGGCGCTTGGGGCCGGTGGCGGTCGCCTTGTGGCGGTCGCCTTGTGGCGGTCGCCTTGTGGCGGTCGGGGGGTGGCGGTCGGGGCTGGCGCTTGGGGCTGGCGTCCGCCAATAGTGGTTTAATTTCGGGAGGAAGATTGATTTTCGTCCCAAGCCCGCCGCTGGAGAAAATTTTAGGTACCAGGAGTGGATTTTTTTTGTCCACTCAGGAGGGGGACGTTGGCTGGTTTGGTGTCCGGGGGAAAGTGCTCTTTTCTCGGCCAGGAGAAAGATTAGACTCCCAGCCCGCCGCTGGAGAAAATTCTAGGTACCAGGAGTGGATTTTTTTTGTCCACTCAGGAGGGGGACGTGCTTTGTTGTCCGGGGGAAAGTGCTCTTTTCTCGGCCAGGAGAAAGATTAGACTCCCAGCCCGCCGCTGGAGAAAATCTTAGGTACCAGGAGTGGATTTTTTTTGTCCACTCAGGAGGGGGACGTGCTTTGTTG
>NC_083750.1:357500-375000 GCF_033458585.1 Syngnathus typhle | reverse complement strand
GTAGACCGGCGCGGCCGGCGGACACCCACGCGGCGTGCCGCAATCGGATCGCGCGCTCGGCCTCCGTTGATTTCCTCTAGGTGGGTGATTCGGGGCGTCTCGGTCTCGCTGCCGTTCGGTCGCGCCAAGGCCTGCGGGGGCGGCGCGTAGCGCACGCTCTCGCGGCGGCCGAGGCGCTAGAGTGCGACCCGCAAGTGGGGAGGAACCGTCCACCCAACGCCGGCGCGAGCCGGGGCCGGTGGGGGCCCTACCAAGGCGGGTCATGAGTGCCAGTCGGTCAGTTCGGGAGAAGGGGAGGGTACTCGGAGGCCCGCCGGGAGCAGACGGGGGTCCGGAAGCTGAGGGGGGTGAAGGACGGCGGCCGGGAGCAGACGGCCGTCCCCGGGAGGGGGTGTTCGTTCACGTGCGGACGCCGGGAGCAGGCGGCCGTCACGCGATTCTGCCAACCGTTCCCACCGGCCTGTGTTTAAGGAGGCGGCCGGTCCTCCGTCCTTGGATGGATAAGATTCGCAGATTTTCGCCCGGCCTGTGTTTAAGGAGGCGGCCGGTTCCCTCCTTCCTTCCTTTCTTGGATGTATAACATTCGCAGATTTTCGCCCGGCCGGTGGTTTAAGGAGGCGGCCGGTCCTCCCTCCTTGGATGTATAACATTCGCAGATTTTCGCCCGGCCTATGTTTAGTGAGGCGACCGGTCCTCCCTCCTTGGATGTATAACATTCGCATATTTTCGCCCGGCCGGTGGTTTAAGGAGGCGGCCGGTCCTCCCTCCTTGGATGTATAACATTCGCAGATTTTCGCCCGGCCTATGTTTAGTGAGGCGACCGGTCCTCCGTGGAGAGCGACCCGCAAGTGGGGAGGAACCGTCCACCCAACGCCGGCGCGAGCCGGGGCCGGTGGGGGCCCTACCAAGGCGGGTCTCATTGCCTGTCGGTCAGTTCGGGAGAAGGTGGGGGTACTCGGAGGCCCGCCGGGAGCAGACGGGGGTCCGGAAGGTGAGGGGGTGAAGGACGGCGGTCGGGAGCAGACGGCCGTCCCCGGGAGGGGGTGTTCGTTCACGTGCGGACGCCGGGAGCAGGCGGCCGTCACGCAATTCTGCCAACCGTTCCCACCGGCCTGTGTTTAAGGAGGCGGCCGGTCCTCCACGAGAAGAATTCTGCCAAACGTTCCACCGGCCTGTGTTTAAGGAGGCGGCCGGTCCTCCCCGTCGTTCCGCCGGCTTGTGTTTAAGGAGGCGGCCGGTCCTCCACGAGAAGAATTCTGCCAAACGTTCCACCGGCCTGTGTTTAAGGAGGCGGCCGGTCCTCCCCGTCGTTCCGCCGGCTTGTGTTTAAGGAGGCGGCCGGTCCTCCACTATTCCTTCCTTGGATGGAAAGCATGTAGCACTTTGAAAATTTTCGAGCACTGTGACACTTTGAAAATTTTCGAGAGTTTTTGTACTTAGAAAATTTTTCGCTCTTGCACTTCCAGAGTGCTTTGCGGTAGCTCCTAGGTTCGCTGTCCGAGCATGTGAACACTTTTTGGGGGGGAACACATCGCTAGAGACACCAGCCGCCTGGTTCTCGGGGCCAAAACTTGTGTTCCCCACACTCGTTCTGACTATATTTTGCGATTTGGGGGTAAAGGTAATGAGTACAGTGACTAGGGGGACCAACTCATCGTACTCTGGCGCACCAACAGACCAAAGCTGGTACTGCACTTACCCCTGGTACCCCAACGCCTGGTACCTGACGGGCGAGAGGCTGATTTTTCGCTATTTGCGGCCGACCGAGGGAACCAGACAAAGCGGACACTTTACGGCGCAAGAGCCGTTGGCACTTAGAAATTTTTCGACAAAGTTGGCGCGAGCTCCAGAAGGAGAGGCTGATTTTTCGCTATTTGTGGCCGACCGAGGGAACCAGGCAAAGCGGACACTTTACGGCGCAAGAGCCGTTGGCACTTAGAAATTTTTTGACAAAGTTGGCGCGAGCTCCAGAAGGAGAGGCTGATTTTTCGCTATTTGTGGCCGACCGAGGGAACCAGGCAAAGCGGACACTTTACGGCGCAAGAGCCGTTGGCACTTAGAAAATATTCGCCAAAGTTGGCACGAGCTCCAGAAGGAGAGGCTGATTTTTCGCTATTTGTGGCCGACCGAGGGAACCAGACAAAGCGGACACATTACGGCGCAAGAGCCGTTGGCACTTAGAAAATATTCGCCAAAGTTGGCACGAGCTCCAGAAGGAGAGGCTGATTTTTCGCTATTTGTGGCCGACCGAGGGAACCAGACAAAGCGGACACATTACGGCGCAAGAGCCGTTGGCACTTGCGCGAGCTCCAGAAGGAGAGGCTGATTTTTCGCTATTTGTGGCCGACCGAGGGAACCAGACAAAGCGGACACTTTACGGCGCAAGAGCCGTTGGCACTTAGAAAATATTCGCCAAAGTTGGCGCGAGCTCCAGAAGGAGAGGCTGATTTTTCGCTATTTGTGGCCGACCGAGGGAACCAGACAAAGCGGACACATTACGGCGCAAGAGCCGTTGGCACTTGCGCGAGCTCCAGAAGGAGAGGCTGATTTTTCGCTATTTGTGGCCGACCGAGGGAACCAGACAAAGCGGACACTTTACGGCGCAAGAGCCGTTGGCACTTAGAAAATATTCGCCAAAGTTGGCGCGAGCTCCAGAAGGAGAGGCTGATTTTTCGCTATTTGTGGCCGACCGAGGGAACCAGGCAAAGCGGACACATTACGGCGCAAGAGCCGTTGGCACTTAGGCGAGCTCCAGAAGGAGAGGCTGATTTTTCGCCGTTCGTGGCCGACCGAGGGAACCAGGCAAAGCGGACACATTACGGCGCAAGAGCCGTTGGCACTTAGGCGAGCTCCAGAAGGAGAGGCTGGTTTTTCGCTATTTGTGGCCGACCGAGGGAACCAGGCAAAGCGGACACATTACGGCGCAAGAGCCGTTGGCACTTAGAAAATATTCGCCAAAGTTGGCACGAGCTCCAGAAGGAGAGGCTGATTTTTCGCTATTTGTGGCCGACCGAGGGAACCAGGCAAAGCGGACACATTACGGCGCAAGAGCCGTTGGCACTTAGGCGAGCTCCAGAAGGAGAGGCTGATTTTTCGCCGTTCGTGGCCGACCGAGGGAACCAGGCAAAGCGGACACATTACGGCGCAAGAGCCGTTGGCACTTAGGCGAGCTCCAGAAGGAGAGGCTGCTTTTTCGCTATTTGTGGCCGACCGAGGGAACCAGGCAAAGCGGACACATTACGGCGCAAGAGCCGTTGGCACTTAGGCGAGCTCCAGAAGGAGAGGCTGATTTTTCGCCGTTTGTGGCCGACCGAGGGAACCAGGCAAAGCGGACACATTACGGCGCAAGAGCCGTTGGCACTTAGGCGAGCTCCAGAAGGAGAGGCTGGTTTTTCGCTATTTGTGGCCGACCGAGGGAACCAGGCAAAGCGGACACATTACGGCGCAAGAGCCGTTGGCACTTAGAAAATATTCGCCAAAGTTGGCACGAGCTCCAGAAGGAGAGGCTGATTTTTCGCTATTTGTGGCCGACCGAGGGAACCAGGCAAAGCGGACACATTACGGCGCAAGAGCCGTTGGCACTTAGGCGAGCTCCAGAAGGAGAGGCTGATTTTTCGCCGTTCGTGGCCGACCGAGGGAACCAGGCAAAGCGGACACATTACGGCGCAAGAGCCGTTGGCACTTAGAAAATATTCGCCAAAGTTGGCACGAGCTCCAGAATGAGAGGCTGATTTTTCGCCGTTTGTGGCCGACCGAGGGAACCAGACAAAGCGGACACATTACGGCGCAAGAGCCGTTGGCACTTAGGCGAGCTCCAGAAGGAGAGGCTGATTTTTCGCTATTTGTGGCCGACCGAGGGAACCAGGCAAAGCGGACACTTTACGGCGCAAGAGCCGTTGGCACTTAGAAAATATTCGCCAAAGTTGGCGCGAGCTCCAGAAGGAGAGGCTGATTTTTCGCCGTTTGTGGCCGACCGAGGGAACCAGGCAAAGCGGACACTTTACGGCGCAAGAGCCGTTGGCACTTAGGCGAGCTCCAGAAGGAGAGGCTGATTTTTCGCTATTTGTGGCCGACCGAGGGAACCAGGCAAAGCGGACACTTTACGGCGCAAGAGCCGTTGGCACTTAGAAAATATTCGCCAAAGTTGGCGCGAGCTCCAGAAGGAGAGGCTGATTTTTCGCCGTTTGTGGCCGACCGAGGGAACCAGACAAAGCGGACACATTACGGCGCAAGAGCCGTTGGCACTTAGAAGATATTTGCCAAAGTTGGCGCGAGCTCCAGAAGGAGAGGCTGATTTTTTGCCGTTCGTGGCCGACCGAGGGAACCAGGCAAAGCGGACACATTACGGCGCAAGAGCCGTTGGCACTTAGAAAATATTCGCCAAAGTTGGCGCGAGCTCCAGAAGGAGAGGCTGATTTTTCGCCGTTCGTGGCCGACCGAGGGAACCAGGCAAAGCGGACACATTACGGCGCAAGAGCCGTTGGCACTTAGAAAATATTCGCCAAAGTTGGCGCGAGCTCCAGAAGGAGAGGCTGATTTTTCGCCGTTCGTGGCCGACCGAGGGAACCAGGCAAAGCGGACACATTACGGCGCAAGAGCCGTTGGCACTTAGAAAATATTCGCCAAAGTTGGCGCGAGCTCCAGAAGGAGAGGCTGATTTTTCGCCGTTCGTGGCCGACCGAGGGAACCAGACAAAGCGGACACATTACGGCGCAAGAGCCGTTGGCACTTAGAAAATATTCGCCAAAGTTGGCGCGAGCTCCAGAAGGAGAGGCTGATTTTTCGCTGTTTGTGGCCGACCGAGGGAACCAGACAAAGCGGACACATTACGGCGCAAGAGCCGTTGGCACTTAGAAGATATTTGCCAAAGTTGGCGCGAGCTCCAGAAGGAGAGGCTGATTTTTCGCCGTTCGTGGCCGACCGAGGGAACCAGGCAAAGCGGACACATTACGGCGCAAGAGCCGTTGGCACTTAGAAAATATTCGCCAAAGTTGGCGGGAGCTCCAGAAGGAGAGGCTGATTTTTCGCCGTTCGTGGCCGACCGAGGGAACCAGGCAAAGCGGACACATTACGGCGCAAGAGCCGTTGGCACTTAGAAAATATTCGCCAAAGTTGGCGCGAGCTCCAGAAGGAGAGGCTGATTTTTCGCCGTTCGTGGCCGACCGAGGGAACCAGACAAAGCGGACACATTACGGCGCAAGAGCCGTTGGCACTTAGAAAATATTCGCCAAAGTTGGCGCGAGCTCCAGAAGGAGAGGCTGATTTTTCGCCGTTCGTGGCCGACCGAGGGAACCAGACAAAGCGGACACATTACGGCGCAAGAGCCGTTGGCACTTAGAAAATATTCGCCAAAGTTGGCGCGAGCTCCAGAAGGAGAGGCTGATTTTTCGCTGTTTGTGGCCGACCGAGGGAACCAGACAAAGCGGACACATTACGGCGCAAGAGCCGTTGGCACTTAGAAAATATTTGCCAAAGTTGGCGCGAGCTCCAGAAGGAGAGGCTGATTTTTCGCCATTCGTGGCCGACCGAGGGAACCAGACAAAGCGGACAGCTTGTGCGGCAGCCCACGCTGGCACTTAGAAAATATTCTGAAATTCTCACCGACTTCCGTGGTGGAGAGGCCGAATTTTTGCGATTCGGGTCCGAAAGGAGAACCGTCGCAATTCGGACAGCTTGTGCGGCAGCCCACGCTGGCACTTAGAAAATATTCTGAAATTCTCACCGACCTCCGTGGTGGAGAGGCCGAATTTTCGACATTCGGATCCGACCGGGGAACCGTCGCCACTCGGACAAGTTGTGCGGCAGCCCACGCTGGCACTTAGAAAATATTCTGAAATTCTCACCGACCTCCGTGGTGGAGAGGCCGAATTTTCGACATTCGGATCCGACCGGGGAACCGTCGCCACTCGGACAAGTTGTGCGGCAGCCCACGCTCGCACTTAGAAAATATTCTGAAATTCTCACCGACCTCCGTGGTGGAGAGGCCGAATTTTCGACATTCGTGGCCGACCGGGGAACCGTCGCCACTCGGACAACTTGTGCGGCAGCCCTCGGTGATTTTAGGACCGCTTTTTCACCCTCGCTGTCCGACCGGAGAACCGTCGTAGCTCGGACAGTTCGTGTGCCAGCATCCGCTGGCACTTAGAAAATTTTAAAAAAGAAAAAAATTGTCTTCTGCATATACGTTCTGACTATATTTTGCGATTAGGGGGTAAAGGTAATGAGTACAGTGACTAGGGGGACCAACTCATCGTACTCTGGCGCACCAACACGCCAAGGTTGGTACTGCACTTAGGCTGATTTTTGCGCTATTCGCGGCCGACCGGGGAACCAGCGCGGAGCGGACACATTACGGCGAATGAGCCGTTGGCACTTAGAAAATTTTTGAGCTTTTTTCGAACTTCCGTGAGGCTGATTTTGCGCTATTCGCGGCCGACCGGGGAACCAGCGCGGAGCGGACACATTACGGCGAATGAGCCGTTGGCACTTAGAAAATTTTTGAGCTTTTTTCGGACTTCCGTGTGGAGCTTTGGGGCCGTTCCGCCTAACTTTTTATGCCCGATTAGGCTTCCAGGGAGGCGGCTAAGCATTATTGACCAATCATGGAGCTTTTTTGGGACTTCCGTGTGGAGCTTTGGGGCCGTTCCGCCTAACTTTTTATGCCCGATTAGGCTTCCAGGGAGGCGGCTAAGCATTATTGACCAATCATGGAGCTTTTTTGGGACTTCCGTGTGGAGCTTTGGAGCCGTTCCGCCTAACTTTTTATGCCCGATTAGGCTTCCAGGGAGGCGGCTAAGCATTATTGACCAATCATGGAGCTTTTTTGGGACTTCCGTGTGGAGCTTTGGGGCCGTTCCGCCTAGCTTTTTATGCCCGATTAGGCTTCCAGGGAGGCGGCTAAGCATTATTGACCAATCATGGAGCTTTTTTGGGACTTCCGTGTGGAGCTTTGGGGCCGTTCCGCCTAACTTTTTATGCCCGATTAGGCTTCCAGGGAGGCGGCTAAGCATTATTGACCAATCATGGAGCTTTTTTGGGACTTCCGTGTGGAGCTTTGGGGCCGTTCCGCCTAACTTTTTATGCCCGATTAGGCTTCCAGGGAGGCGGCTAAGCATTATTGACCAATCATGGAGCTTTTTTGGGACTTCCGTGTGGAGCTTTGGGGCCGTTCCGCCTAGCTTTTTATGCCCGATTAGGCTTCCAGGGAGGCGGCTAAGCATTATTGACCAATCATGGAGCTTTTTTGGGACTTCCGTGTGGAGCTTTGGGGCCGTTCCGCCTAACTTTTTATGCCCGATTAGGCTTCCAGGGAGGCGGCTAAGCATTATTGACCAATCATGGAGCTTTTTTGGGACTTCCGTGTGGAGCTTTGGAGCCGTTCCGCCTAGCTTTTTATGCCCGATTAGGCTTCCAGGGAGGCGGCTAAGCATTATTGACCAATCATGGAGCTTTTTTGGGACTTCCGTGTGGAGCTTTGGGGCCGTTCCGCCTAGCTTTTTATGCCCGATTAGGCTTCCAGGGAGGCGGCTAAGCATTATTGACCAATCATGGAGCTTTTTTGGGACTTCCGTGTGGAGCTTTGGGGCCGTTCCGCCTAACTTTTTATGCCCGATTAGGCTTCCAGGGAGGCGGCTAAGCATTATTGACCAATCATGGAGCTTTTTTGGGACTTCCGTGTGGAGCTTTGGAGCCGTTCCGCCTAACTTTTTATGCCCGATTAGGCTTCCAGGGAGGCGGCTAAGCATTATTGACCAATCATGGAGCTTTTTTGGGACTTCCGTGTGGAGCTTTGGGGCCGTTCCGCCTAGCTTTTTATGCCCGATTAGGCTTCCAGGGAGGCGGCTAAGCATTATTGACCAATCATGGAGCTTTTTTGGGACTTCCGTGTGGAGCTTTGGGGCCGTTCCGCCTAACTTTTTATGCCCGATTAGGCTTCCAGGGAGGCGGCTAAGCATTATTGACCAATCATGGAGCTTTTTTGGGACTTCCGTGTGGAGCTTTGGAGCCGTTCCGCCTAACTTTTTATGCCCGATTAGGCTTCCAGGGAGGCGGCTAAGCATTATTGACCAATCATGGAGCTTTTTTGGGACTTCCGTGTGGAGCTTTGGGGCCGTTCCGCCTAGCTTTTTATGCCCGATTAGGCTTCCAGGGAGGCGGCTAAGCATTATTGACCAATCATGGAGCTTTTTTGGGACTTCCGTGTGGAGCTTTGGGGCCGTTCCGCCTAACTTTTTATGCCCGATTAGGCTTCCAGGGAGGCGGCTAAGCATTATTGACCAATCATGGAGCTTTTTTGGGACTTCCGTGTGGAGCTTTGGGGCCGTTCCGCCTAGCTTTTTATGCCCGATTAGGCTTCCAGGGAGGCGGCTAAGCATTATTGACCAATCATGGAGCTTTTTTGGTACTTCCGTGTGGAGCTTTGGGGCCGTTCCGCCTAACTTTTTATGCCCGATTGGGCTTCCAGGGACGCGGCTAAGCATTTTTGACCAATCATGGAGCTTTTTTGGGACTTCCAGCCGGTGCTTTGGGGGCCTTCCCCCTCACTTTCTACGCCCGATTGGGCTTCCAGGGACGCGGCTAAGCATTTTTAACAGAAATGGAGCTTTTTGAGGACCTCCACACGGAGCTCCAGGGCCGGTCCGCCTCACTTTTTACGCCCGATTACGCTTCCAGGGACGCGGCTAAGCATTTTTGACCAATCATGGAGCTTTTTTGGGACTTCCAGCCGGTGCTTTGGGGGCCTTCCCCCTCACTTTCTACGCCCGATTGGGCTTCCAGGGACGCGGCTAAGCATTTTTAACAGAAATGGAGCTTTTTGAGGACCTCCACACGGAGCTCCAGGGCCGGTCCGCCTCACTTTTTACGCCCGATTACGCTTCCAGGGACGCGGCTAAGCATTTTTAACACGTTATGGAGCTTTTTGAGGACCTCCACACGGAGCTCCAGGGCCGGTCCGCCTCACTTTTTACGCCCGATTAGATTTGCATAATAATTTGGAACACGGTGCCGTGTTCCAAATTATTATGCGGGCTGGTGCTTGGGGCTGGCGTCCGCCTATAGTGGTTTAATTTCGGGAGGAAGATTCATTTTCGTCCCAAGCCCGCCGCTGGAGAAAATCTTAGGTACCAGGAGTGGATTTTTTTTGTCCACTCAGGAGGGGGACGTTGACTGGTTCGGTGTCCGGGGGAAAGTGCTCTTTTCTCGGCCAGGAGAAAGATGAGACTCCGAGCCCGCCGCTGGAGAAAATTTTAGGTACCAGGAGCGGATTTTTTTTTCTCCAGGGGCGTTCCGCCTAACATTTTACGCCCGATTACGCTTCCAGGGACGCGGCTAAGCATTTTTAACACGTTATGGAGCTTTTTGAGGACCTCCACACGGAGCTCCAGGGCCGGTCCGCCTCACTTTTTACGCCCGATTACGCTTCCAGGGACGCGGCTAAGCATTTTTGACCAATCATGGAGCTTTTTTGGGACTTCCAGCCGGTGCTTTGGGGGCCTTCCCCCTCACTTTCTACGCCCGATTGGGCTTCCAGGGACGCGGCTAAGCATTTTTAACAGAAATGGAGCTTTTTGCGGAGCTCCAGCCGGTGCCACCGGCAGGCCGTGCACGCGGACGAGATGACCGAAAAAAGCTCCAGGAGAGCGGATGGACGCTTTTTAAGCACCGAGGCGGAGATCGCGGAGCTTTAATAGACTTCAGCGGGCCCAAAGCGGCCAGGCAGACGGCGCAGCGCGACCTGGTACCTCGCACGGGACGCATCGCCCCCCCCGCGCACAGTTCCAGGGGGCCGGGATGACGTTTCAAAGCTGCCGATGCAGCTGCGGCGGGGAGTGGCCTCCCTCCGGTGGACACGACGAGTAAATGACACCGGCCGCTGACGCAAACCCACGCCGGGCAGGAGAGCTCGGAAGGCGGCTAAGATTTCAAGGAAGGACCCCCCCCCCCTGCGCAGACCTCCACTAGGCCAGGATGACTTTTCAAAGCTGCCTCTGCAGCTGCGGCGGGGAGTTGCCTCCCTCCGGTGGACACGACGAGTAAATACACCAGCACTTGCTCTTAGATTTGTTTCTTTTTTCTTTCTTTTAGCTTCCATAATGTTACCGGGCGCTGACGCAAACCCACGCCGGGCAGGAGAGCTCGGAAGGCGGCTAAGATTTCAAGGAAGACCCCCCCTGCGCAGACCTCCACTAGGCCAGGATGACTTTTCAAAGCTGCCTCTGCAGCTGCGGCGGGGAGTTGCCTCCCTCCGGTGGACACGACGAGTAAATACACCAGCACTTGCTCTTAGATTTGTTTCTTTTTTCTTTCTTTTAGCTTCCATAATGTTACCGGGCGCTGACGCAAACCCACGCCGGGCAGGAGAGCTCGGAAGGCGGCTAAGATTTCAAGGAAGACCCCCCCTGCGCAGACCTCCACTAGGCCGGGATGACTGTTCAGCTGCGGCGGGGAGTGGCCTCCCTCCGGTCGGCACGACGAGTAAATGACACCGGCCGCTGACGCAAACCCACGCCGGGCAGGAGAGCTCGGAAGGCGGCTAAGATTTCAAGGAAGACCCCCCCTGCGCAGACCTCCACTAGGCCAGGATGACTTTTCAAAGCTGCCTCTGCAGCTGCGGCGGGGAGTTGCCTCCCTCCGGTGGACACGACGAGTAAATACACCAGCACTTGCTCTTAGATTTGTTTCTTTTTTCTTTCTTTTAGCTTCCATAATGTTACCGGGCGCTGACGCAAACCCACGCCGGGCAGGAGAGCTCGGAAGGCGGCTAAGATTTCAAGGAAGACCCCCCCTGCGCAGACCTCCACTAGGCCGGGATGACTGTTCAGCTGCGGCGGGGAGTGGCCTCCCTCCGGTCGGCACGACGAGTAAATGACACCGGCCGCTGACGCAAACCCACGCCGGACAGGAGAGCTCGGAAGGCGGCTAAGATTTCAAGGAAGACCCCCCTGCGCAGACCTCCACTAGGCCGGGATGACTGTTCAGCTGTGGCGGGGAGTGGCCTCCCTCCGGTCGGCACGACGAGTAAATGACACCGGCCGCTGACGCAAACCCACGCCGGACAGGAGAGCTCGGAAGGCGGCTAAGATTTCAAGGAAGACCCCCCCTGCGCAGACCTCCACTAGGCCGGGATGACTGTTCAGCTGTGGCGGGGAGTGGCCTCCCTCCGGTCGGCACGACGAGTAAATGACACCGGCCGCTGACGCAAACCCACGCCGGACAGGAGAGCTCGGAAGGCGGCTAAGATTTCAAGGAAGACCCCCCCTGCGCAGACCTCCACTAGGCCGGGATGACTGTTCAGCTGTGGCGGGGAGTGGCCTCCCTCCGGTCGGCACGACGAGTAAATGACACCGGCCGCTGACGCAAACCCACGCCGGACAGGAGAGCTCGGAAGGCGGCTAAGATTTCAAGGAAGACCCCCCCTGCGCAGACCTCCACTAGGCCGGGATGACTGTTCAGCTGTGGCGGGGAGTGGCCTCCCTCCGGTCGGCACGACGAGTAAATGACACCGGCCGCTGACGCAAACCCACGCCGGACAGGAGAGCTCGGAAGGCGGCTAAGATTTCAAGGAAGACCCCCCCTGCGCAGACCTCCACTAGGCCGGGATGACTGTTCAGCTGTGGCGGGGAGTGGCCTCCCTCCGGTGGACACGACGAGTAAATACACCAGCACTTGCTCTTAGATTTGTTTCTTTTTTCTTTCTTTTAGCTTCCATAATGTTACCGGGCGCTGACGCAAACCCACGCCGGGCAGGAGAGCTCGGAAGGCGGCTAAGATTTCAAGGAAGACCCCCCCTGCGCAGACCTCCACTAGGCCGGGATGACTGTTCAGCTGTGGCGGGGAGTGGCCTCCCTCCGGTCGGCACGACGAGTAAATGACACCGGCCGCTGACGCAAACCCACGCCGGACAGGAGAGCTCGGAAGGCGGCTAAGATTTCAAGGAAGACCCCCCCTGCGCAGACCTCCACTAGGCCGGGATGACTGTTCAGCTGTGGCGGGGAGTGGCCTCCCTCCGGTCGGCACGACGAGTAAATGACACCAGCACTTGCTCTTAGATTTGTTTCTTTTTTCTTTCTTTTAGCTTCCATAATGTTACCGGCCGCTGACGCAAACCCACGCCGGGCAGGAGAGCTCAAAAGCCGGGTAACATTTCAAGGAACGAACCACCGCGGAGCCAAAGAGGGGGCGCGGACGCGAAACTCACGCCGGGCAGGAGAGCTTGAAAGCCGGGTAACATTTCAAGGAACCACCGCTGACTATTTTGGGAAAATCTGAGATAAATATCACTTGCATAATAATTTGGAACACGGTCCCGTGTTCCAAATTATTATGCAAAATGTATTTAGACACCAGCAATCGCACTTAGATTTGTTTCTTTTTTCTTTCTTTTAGCTTCCATAATGTTACCGGGCGCTGACGCAAACCCACGCCGGGCAGGAGAGCTCAAAAGCCGGGTAACATTTCAAGGAAGCTATTTAGGAAAATCTGAGATAAATATCATTTGCATAATAATTTGGAACACGGTCCCGTGTTCCAAATTATTATGCAAAATGTATTTAAGTGTCATAAAGATTACATTTTTTGTTTTTCAAGTACTGAAATCACCCTCAGTCATGGTACAGTCCATGGTAGTCTGCCAGGTGAGCGCAATTGTAGTAATTAACAAGTCTATTTAAGTTCCGCGTTTTTAAGCGTTCGGCCATTTCGTTCAACCATGGGGAGGAAAAAGGATCTCTCTGCTGTCGAGAAGCGTGAAATCGTTCGATGCCTTGGACAAGGTATGCAGACATTCGATATTGCACGAAAGCTTAAGCGCGACCATCGAACTTTGAAGAAATTCGTCGCTGATTCGGAGCACACGCGTGTTCGTGCAGACAAAGGCACACCGAGAAAGATTTCTGCAAGACAAAAACGTCGAATCAAGAGGGTGGCTGCTAGCATGCCGCTACGTACTAGCAAACAAATATTCGACGCCGCACGTGCCAGTCAAGTCCCACGAACGTCGAGGTGCAGGATCCTACAGAGCCTCGCAGTTATGCGGAAACCCTCCATTCGGCCACCCCTCAACAACGCGAACAAGCAGAAATGGCTGCAGTGGGCCCAGGATTACATGAAGACTAATTTTCAGACAGTCCTGTTCACTGATGAGTGTCGTGCAACACTCGACGGTCCAGGTAGGTGTAGAAATTTAGAATAATTGTCAATTTCTGTCTATGTGAAGCCCTTTGAGACTGCTTGTGATTTAGGGCTATACAAATAAACTTGATTTGACTTGACTTTACAGATGGATGGAGTCGTGGATGGTTGGTGGACGGCCACGATAGCCCAACAAGGCTGCGGCGTCAGCAAGGAGGTGGCGGAGTCATGTTTTGGGCCGGAATCATGGGGAGAGAGCTGCTTGGCCCCTTTAGGGTCCCTGAAGGCGTGAAAATGACGTCTGTAACGTATGTGGAGTTTCTGAGTGACCACTTTCGTCCATGGTACAACAGGAAGAACCGTGCTTTCCGGAGCAAAATCATCTTCATGCACGACAATGCACCATCTCATGCTGCAAGAAATACTTCAGCAGCTTTGGCTAATATGGGACTGAAAGGGGAGAAGCTGATGGTGTGGCCACCATCCTCCCCTGACCTCAATCCTATTGAAAACTTTTGGAGCATCGTCAAGCAGAAGATCTACGAGGGTGGGAGGCAGTTCACTTCCAAACAGCAGCTCTGGGAGGCTATTCTGAAATCCTGCAAAGACATTCAACCAGAAACTGTCCAAAATCTCACAAGGTCAATGGATGCAAGGATTGTGAAGCTGCTGTTAAATAAAGGCTCCTATGTTAAAATGTAACTTGTTTGTTTTTGATTGAAAAATCCGCCGGCCAAAGAGGGGGCGCGGACGCGAAACTCACGCCGGGCAGGAGAGCTCAAAAGCCGGGTAACATTTCAAGGAACCACCGCGGAGCCAAAGAGGGGGCGCGGACGCGAAACTCACGCCGGGCAGGAGAGCTTGAAAGCCGGGTAACATTTCAAGGAACCACCGCTGACTATTTTGGGAAAATCTGAGATAAATATCACTTGCATAATAATTTGGAACACGGTGAAAAGCCGGGTAACATTTCAAGGAACCACCGCGGAGCCAAAGAGGGGGCGCGGACGCGAAACTCACGCCGGGCAGGAGAGCTTGAAAGCCGGGTAACATTTCAAGGAACCACCGCTGACTATTTTGGGAAAATCTGAGATAAATATCACTTGCATAATAATTTGGAACACGGTGTGTGTGTGCGATTGCTGGTGTATTTACTCGTCGTGTCCACCGGAGGACGGCAACTCCCCGCCGCAGCGGCAGCGGCAGCACTTAAATGTCTTCCCGGCCGCCTGGAACTCTGCACGGGGCGTGTTTCGTACCAGATCGCGCTGCGCCGTCAGCCGAGCCGCGCGCGGTCCGCTGGAAGTCTACACCCTGTTCCAAATTATTATGCAAATCGTATTTAAGTGTCAGAAAGATTAAATTTTTTGTTTTTCAATTAAACTCATGGACGGTATTCCGTGTGAGGGCTCTTTGGATAACTGAGATCAATTTCAGACACCGGTGATGATTACCGGCCAGTTGAGCCCACATTAAGGAGAAACTACTCAAGAATGGCGTTCCACATTATTAAGCAGATGATTTGAAGTTCGCTTTGAGCAGTGGCGGACGCCAACCCACGACCGGTGGGAGAGCTCGGAGGGCGGATGGGCTTTCAAGGAAGCCCCCCAGGCCGGTCCCACTCGCACTTAGAATTTTTTTTTTTTTTTTTGGCTTCCATAATGTACCGGGCGCGGACGCGAAACCCACGCCGGGCAGGAGAGCTCGAAAGGCGGATAAGCATTCAAGGAAGCACCGTCTGGAGCTTCAGAGCCGTTCCGCCTAACATTTTACGCCCGATTGGGGTTCCAGGGAGGCGGGTAAGCATTTTTAACCAACCATGGAGCTTTTCTCGGACTTCCGTCTGGAGCTTCAGAGCCGTTCCGCCTAACATTTTACGCCCGATTGGGGTTCCAGGGAGGCGGGTAAGCATTTTTAACCAACCATGGAGCTTTTCTCGGACTTCCGTCTGGAGCTTCAGAGCCGTTCCGCCTAACATTTTACGCCCGATTGGGGTTCCAGGGAGGCGGGTAAGCATTTTTAACCAACCATGGAGCTTTTCTCGGACTTCCGTCTGGAGCTTCAGAGCCGTTCCGCCTAACATTTTACGCCCGATTGGGGTTCCAGGGAGGCGGGTAAGCATTTTTAACCAACCATGGAGCTTTTCTCGGACTTCCGTCTGGAGCTTCAGAGCCGTTCCGCCTAACATTTTACGCCCGATTGGGGTTCCAGGGAGGCGGGTAAGCATTTTTAACCAACCATGGAGCTTTTCTCGGACTTCCGTCTGGAGCTTCAGAGCCGTTCCGCCTAACATTTTACGCCCGATTGGGGTTCCAGGGAGGCGGGTAAGCATTTTTAACCAACCATGGAGCTTTTCTCGGACTTCCGTCTGGAGCTTCAGAGCCGTTCCGCCTAACATTTTACGCCCGATTGGGGTTCCAGGGAGGCGGGTAAGCATTTTTAACCAACCATGGAGCTTTTCTCGGACTTCCGTCTGGAGCTTCAGAGCCGTTCCGCCTAACATTTTACGCCCGATTGGGGTTCCAGGGAGGCGGGTAAGCATTTTTAACCAACCATGGAGCTTTTCTCGGACTTCCGTCTGGAGCTTCAGAGCCGTTCCGCCTAACATTTTACGCCCGATTGGGGTTCCAGGGAGGCGGGTAAGCATTTTTAACCAACCATGGAGCTTTTCTCGGACTTCCGTCTGGAGCTTCAGAGCCGTTCCGCCTAACATTTTACGCCCGATTGGGGTTCCAGGGAGGCGGGTAAGCATTTTTAACCAACCATGGAGCTTTTCTCGGACTTCCGTCTGGAGCTTCAGAGCCGTTCCGCCTAACATTTTACGCCCGATTGGGGTTCCAGGGAGGCGGGTAAGCATTTTTAACCAACCATGGAGCTTTTCTCGGACTTCCGTCTGGAGCTTCAGAGCCGTTCCGCCTAACATTTTACGCCCGATTGGGGTTCCAGGGAGGCGGGTAAGCATTTTTAACCAACCATGGAGCTTTTCTCGGACTTCCGTCTGGAGCTTCAGAGCCGTTCCGCCTAACATTTTACGCCCGATTGGGGTTCCAGGGAGGCGGGTAAGCATTTTTAACCAACCATGGAGCTTTTCTCGGACTTCCGTCTGGAGCTTCAGAGCCGTTCCGCCTAACATTTTACGCCCGATTGGGGTTCCAGGGAGGCGGGTAAGCATTTTTAACCAACCATGGAGCTTTTCTCGGACTTCCGTCTGGAGCTTCAGAGCCGTTCCGCCTAACATTTTACGCCCGATTGGGGTTCCAGGGAGGCGGGTAAGCATTTTTAACCAACCATGGAGCTTTTCTCGGACTTCCGTCTGGAGCTTCAGAGCCGTTCCGCCTAACATTTTACGCCCGATTGGGGTTCCAGGGAGGCGGGTAAGCATTTTTAACCAACCATGGAGCTTTTCTCGGACTTCCGTCTGGAGCTTCAGAGCCGTTCCGCCTAACATTTTACGCCCGATTGGGGTTCCAGGGAGGCGGGTAAGCATTTTTAACCAACCATGGAGCTTTTCTCGGACTTCCGTCTGGAGCTTCAGAGCCGTTCCGCCTAACATTTTACGCCCGATTGGGGTTCCAGGGAGGCGGGTAAGCATTTTTAACCAACCATGGAGCTTTTCTCGGACTTCCGTCTGGAGCTTCAGAGCCGTTCCGCCTGACTTTTAACGTAGAGTACCGGGCGCAAACCACTAACTCAAGCCCGGCATGGCAGCTCGAAAGGCGGCTAAGCATTCAAGGAAGCGACGCCGGCCGGTCCGCGGGCCAAATAGGGTCCAGTAAAGTACCGGGCGCGGCCACTAACGCCTTGTGGCGGTCGCCTTGTGGCGGTCGGGGGGTGGCGGTCGGGGCTGGCGCTTGGGGCCGGTGGCGGTCGCCTTGTGGCGGTCGCCTTGTGGCGGTCGGGGGGTGGCGGTCGGGGCTGGCGCTTGGGGCCAGTGGCGGTCGCCTTGTGGCGGTCGCCTTGTGGCGGTCGCCTTGTGGCGGTCGGGGGGTGGCGGTCGGGGCTGGCGCTTGGGGCCGGTGGCGGTCGCCTTGTGGCGGTCGCCTTGTGGCGGTCGCCTTGTGGCGGTCGGGGGGTGGCGGTCGGGGCTGGCGCTTGGGGCCAGTGGCGGTCGCCTTGTGGCGGTCGCCTTGTGGCGGTCGCCTTGTGGCGGTCGCCTTGTGGCGGTCGGGGGGTGGCGGTCGGGGCTGGCGCTTGGGGCCGGTGGCGGTCGCCTTGTGGCGGTCGCCTTGTGGCGGTCGGGGGGTGGCGGTCGGGGCTGGCGCTTGGGGCCGGTGGCGGTCGCCTTGTGGCGGTCGCCTTGTGGCGGTCGGGGGGTGGCGGTCGGGGCTGGCGCTTGGGGCCAGTGGCGGTCGCCTTGTGGCGGTCGCCT
>NC_083750.1:337500-350000 GCF_033458585.1 Syngnathus typhle | reverse complement strand
ACGGCGCAAGAGCCGTTGGCACTTAGAAAATATTCGCCAAAGTTGGCGCGAGCTCCAGAAGGAGAGGCTGATTTTTCGCCGTTTGTGGCCGACCGAGGGAACCAGACAAAGCGGACACATTACGGCGCAAGAGCCGTTGGCACTTAGAAGATATTTGCCAAAGTTGGCGCGAGCTCCAGAAGGAGAGGCTGATTTTTCGCCGTTCGTGGCCGACCGAGGGAACCAGGCAAAGCGGACACATTACGGCGCAAGAGCCGTTGGCACTTAGAAAATATTCGCCAAAGTTGGCGCGAGCTCCAGAAGGAGAGGCTGATTTTTCGCCGTTCGTGGCCGACCGAGGGAACCAGGCAAAGCGGACACATTACGGCGCAAGAGCCGTTGGCACTTAGAAAATATTCGCCAAAGTTGGCGCGAGCTCCAGAAGGAGAGGCTGATTTTTCGCCGTTCGTGGCCGACCGAGGGAACCAGGCAAAGCGGACACATTACGGCGCAAGAGCCGTTGGCACTTAGAAAATATTCGCCAAAGTTGGCGCGAGCTCCAGAAGGAGAGGCTGATTTTTCGCCGTTCGTGGCCGACCGAGGGAACCAGACAAAGCGGACACATTACGGCGCAAGAGCCGTTGGCACTTAGAAAATATTCGCCAAAGTTGGCGCGAGCTCCAGAAGGAGAGGCTGATTTTTCGCTGTTTGTGGCCGACCGAGGGAACCAGACAAAGCGGACACATTACGGCGCAAGAGCCGTTGGCACTTAGAAGATATTTGCCAAAGTTGGCGCGAGCTCCAGAAGGAGAGGCTGATTTTTCGCCGTTCGTGGCCGACCGAGGGAACCAGGCAAAGCGGACACATTACGGCGCAAGAGCCGTTGGCACTTAGAAAATATTCGCCAAAGTTGGCGCGAGCTCCAGAAGGAGAGGCTGATTTTTCGCCGTTCGTGGCCGACCGAGGGAACCAGGCAAAGCGGACACATTACGGCGCAAGAGCCGTTGGCACTTAGAAAATATTCGCCAAAGTTGGCGCGAGCTCCAGAAGGAGAGGCTGATTTTTCGCCGTTCGTGGCCGACCGAGGGAACCAGACAAAGCGGACACATTACGGCGCAAGAGCCGTTGGCACTTAGAAAATATTCGCCAAAGTTGGCGCGAGCTCCAGAAGGAGAGGCTGATTTTTCGCCGTTCGTGGCCGACCGAGGGAACCAGACAAAGCGGACACATTACGGCGCAAGAGCCGTTGGCACTTAGAAAATATTCGCCAAAGTTGGCGCGAGCTCCAGAAGGAGAGGCTGATTTTTCGCTGTTTGTGGCCGACCGAGGGAACCAGACAAAGCGGACACATTACGGCGCAAGAGCCGTTGGCACTTAGAAAATATTTGCCAAAGTTGGCGCGAGCTCCAGAAGGAGAGGCTGATTTTTCGCCATTCGTGGCCGACCGAGGGAACCAGACAAAGCGGACAGCTTGTGCGGCAGCCCACGCTGGCACTTAGAAAATATTCTGAAATTCTCACCGACTTCCGTGGTGGAGAGGCCGAATTTTTGCGATTCGGGTCCGAAAGGAGAACCGTCGCAATTCGGACAGCTTGTGCGGCAGCCCACGCTGGCACTTAGAAAATATTCTGAAATTCTCACCGACCTCCGTGGTGGAGAGGCCGAATTTTCGACATTCGGATCCGACCGGGGAACCGTCGCCACTCGGACAAGTTGTGCGGCAGCCCACGCTGGCACTTAGAAAATATTCTGAAATTCTCACCGACCTCCGTGGTGGAGAGGCCGAATTTTCGACATTCGGATCCGACCGGGGAACCGTCGCCACTCGGACAAGTTGTGCGGCAGCCCACGCTCGCACTTAGAAAATATTCTGAAATTCTCACCGACCTCCGTGGTGGAGAGGCCGAATTTTCGACATTCGTGGCCGACCGGGGAACCGTCGCCACTCGGACAACTTGTGCGGCAGCCCTCGGTGATTTTAGGACCGCTTTTTCACCCTCGCTGTCCGACCGGAGAACCGTCGTAGCTCGGACAGTTCGTGTGCCAGCATCCGCTGGCACTTAGAAAATTTTAAAAAAGAAAAAAATAGTCTTCTGCATATACGTTCTGACTATATTTTGCGATTAGGGGGTAAAGGTAATGAGTACAGTGACTAGGGGGACCAACTCATCGTACTCTGGCGCACCAACACGCCAAGGTTGGTACTGCACTTAGGCTGATTTTTGCGCTATTCGCGGCCGACCGGGGAACCAGCGCGGAGCGGACACATTACGGCGAATGAGCCGTTGGCACTTAGAAAATTTTTGAGCTTTTTTCGAACTTCCGTGAGGCTGATTTTGCGCTATTCGCGGCCGACCGGGGAACCAGCGCGGAGCGGACACATTACGGCGAATGAGCCGTTGGCACTTAGAAAATTTTTGAGCTTTTTTCGGACTTCCGTGTGGAGCTTTGGGGCCGTTCCGCCTAACTTTTTATGCCCGATTAGGCTTCCAGGGAGGCGGCTAAGCATTATTGACCAATCATGGAGCTTTTTTGGGACTTCCGTGTGGAGCTTTGGGGCCGTTCCGCCTAACTTTTTATGCCCGATTAGGCTTCCAGGGAGGCGGCTAAGCATTATTGACCAATCATGGAGCTTTTTTGGGACTTCCGTGTGGAGCTTTGGAGCCGTTCCGCCTAACTTTTTATGCCCGATTAGGCTTCCAGGGAGGCGGCTAAGCATTATTGACCAATCATGGAGCTTTTTTGGGACTTCCGTGTGGAGCTTTGGGGCCGTTCCGCCTAGCTTTTTATGCCCGATTAGGCTTCCAGGGAGGCGGCTAAGCATTATTGACCAATCATGGAGCTTTTTTGGGACTTCCGTGTGGAGCTTTGGGGCCGTTCCGCCTAACTTTTTATGCCCGATTAGGCTTCCAGGGAGGCGGCTAAGCATTATTGACCAATCATGGAGCTTTTTTGGGACTTCCGTGTGGAGCTTTGGGGCCGTTCCGCCTAACTTTTTATGCCCGATTAGGCTTCCAGGGAGGCGGCTAAGCATTATTGACCAATCATGGAGCTTTTTTGGGACTTCCGTGTGGAGCTTTGGGGCCGTTCCGCCTAGCTTTTTATGCCCGATTAGGCTTCCAGGGAGGCGGCTAAGCATTATTGACCAATCATGGAGCTTTTTTGGGACTTCCGTGTGGAGCTTTGGGGCCGTTCCGCCTAACTTTTTATGCCCGATTAGGCTTCCAGGGAGGCGGCTAAGCATTATTGACCAATCATGGAGCTTTTTTGGGACTTCCGTGTGGAGCTTTGGAGCCGTTCCGCCTAGCTTTTTATGCCCGATTAGGCTTCCAGGGAGGCGGCTAAGCATTATTGACCAATCATGGAGCTTTTTTGGGACTTCCGTGTGGAGCTTTGGGGCCGTTCCGCCTAGCTTTTTATGCCCGATTAGGCTTCCAGGGAGGCGGCTAAGCATTATTGACCAATCATGGAGCTTTTTTGGGACTTCCGTGTGGAGCTTTGGGGCCGTTCCGCCTAACTTTTTATGCCCGATTAGGCTTCCAGGGAGGCGGCTAAGCATTATTGACCAATCATGGAGCTTTTTTGGGACTTCCGTGTGGAGCTTTGGAGCCGTTCCGCCTAACTTTTTATGCCCGATTAGGCTTCCAGGGAGGCGGCTAAGCATTATTGACCAATCATGGAGCTTTTTTGGGACTTCCGTGTGGAGCTTTGGGGCCGTTCCGCCTAGCTTTTTATGCCCGATTAGGCTTCCAGGGAGGCGGCTAAGCATTATTGACCAATCATGGAGCTTTTTTGGGACTTCCGTGTGGAGCTTTGGGGCCGTTCCGCCTAACTTTTTATGCCCGATTAGGCTTCCAGGGAGGCGGCTAAGCATTATTGACCAATCATGGAGCTTTTTTGGGACTTCCGTGTGGAGCTTTGGAGCCGTTCCGCCTAACTTTTTATGCCCGATTAGGCTTCCAGGGAGGCGGCTAAGCATTATTGACCAATCATGGAGCTTTTTTGGGACTTCCGTGTGGAGCTTTGGGGCCGTTCCGCCTAGCTTTTTATGCCCGATTAGGCTTCCAGGGAGGCGGCTAAGCATTATTGACCAATCATGGAGCTTTTTTGGGACTTCCGTGTGGAGCTTTGGGGCCGTTCCGCCTAACTTTTTATGCCCGATTAGGCTTCCAGGGAGGCGGCTAAGCATTATTGACCAATCATGGAGCTTTTTTGGGACTTCCGTGTGGAGCTTTGGGGCCGTTCCGCCTAGCTTTTTATGCCCGATTAGGCTTCCAGGGAGGCGGCTAAGCATTATTGACCAATCATGGAGCTTTTTTGGTACTTCCGTGTGGAGCTTTGGGGCCGTTCCGCCTAACTTTTTATGCCCGATTGGGCTTCCAGGGACGCGGCTAAGCATTTTTGACCAATCATGGAGCTTTTTTGGGACTTCCAGCCGGAGCTTTGGGGGCCTTCCCCCTCACTTTCTACGCCCGATTGGGCTTCCAGGGACGCGGCTAAGCATTTTTAACAGAAATGGAGCTTTTTGAGGACCTCCACACGGAGCTCCAGGGCCGGTCCGCCTCACTTTTTACGCCCGATTACGCTTCCAGGGACGCGGCTAAGCATTTTTGACCAATCATGGAGCTTTTTTGGGACTTCCAGCCGGTGCTTTGGGGGCCTTCCCCCTCACTTTCTACGCCCGATTGGGCTTCCAGGGACGCGGCTAAGCATTTTTAACAGAAATGGAGCTTTTTGAGGACCTCCACACGGAGCTCCAGGGCCGGTCCGCCTCACTTTTTACGCCCGATTACGCTTCCAGGGACGCGGCTAAGCATTTTTAACACGTTATGGAGCTTTTTGAGGACCTCCACACGGAGCTCCAGGGCCGGTCCGCCTCACTTTTTACGCCCGATTAGATTTGCATAATAATTTGGAACACGGTGCCGTGTTCCAAATTATTATGCGGGCTGGTGCTTGGGGCTGGCGTCCGCCTATAGTGGTTTAATTTCGGGAGGAAGATTCATTTTCGTCCCAAGCCCGCCGCTGGAGAAAATCTTAGGTACCAGGAGTGGATTTTTTTTGTCCACTCAGGAGGGGGACGTTGACTGGTTCGGTGTCCGGGGGAAAGTGCTCTTTTCTCGGCCAGGAGAAAGATGAGACTCCGAGCCCGCCGCTGGAGAAAATTTTAGGTACCAGGAGCGGATTTTTTTTTCTCCAGGGGCGTTCCGCCTAACATTTTACGCCCGATTACGCTTCCAGGGACGCGGCTAAGCATTTTTAACACGTTATGGAGCTTTTTGAGGACCTCCACACGGAGCTCCAGGGCCGGTCCGCCTCACTTTTTACGCCCGATTACGCTTCCAGGGACGCGGCTAAGCATTTTTGACCAATCATGGAGCTTTTTTGGGACTTCCAGCCGGTGCTTTGGGGGCCTTCCCCCTCACTTTCTACGCCCGATTGGGCTTCCAGGGACGCGGCTAAGCATTTTTAACAGAAATGGAGCTTTTTGCGGAGCTCCAGCCGGTGCCACCGGCAGGCCGTGCACGCGGACGAGATGACCGAAAAAAGCTCCAGGAGAGCGGATGGACGCTTTTTAAGCACCGAGGCGGAGATCGCGGAGCTTTAATAGACTTCCAGCGGGCCCAAAGCGGCCAGGCAGACGGCGCAGCGCGACCTGGTACCTCGCACGGGACGCATCGCCCCCCCCCGCGCACAGTTCCAGGGGGCCGGGATGACGTTTCAAAGCTGCCGCTGCAGCTGCGGCGGGGAGTGGCCTCCCTCCGGTGGACACGACGAGTAAATGACACCGGCCGCTGACGCAAACCCACGCCGGGCAGGAGAGCTCGGAAGGCGGCTAAGATTTCAAGGAAGGACCCCCCCCCCCTGCGCAGACCTCCACTAGGCCAGGATGACTTTTCAAAGCTGCCTCTGCAGCTGCGGCGGGGAGTTGCCTCCCTCCGGTGGACACGACGAGTAAATACACCAGCACTTGCTCTTAGATTTGTTTCTTTTTTCTTTCTTTTAGCTTCCATAATGTTACCGGGCGCTGACGCAAACCCACGCCGGGCAGGAGAGCTCGGAAGGCGGCTAAGATTTCAAGGAAGACCCCCCCTGCGCAGACCTCCACTAGGCCAGGATGACTTTTCAAAGCTGCCTCTGCAGCTGCGGCGGGGAGTTGCCTCCCTCCGGTGGACACGACGAGTAAATACACCAGCACTTGCTCTTAGATTTGTTTCTTTTTTCTTTCTTTTAGCTTCCATAATGTTACCGGGCGCTGACGCAAACCCACGCCGGGCAGGAGAGCTCGGAAGGCGGCTAAGATTTCAAGGAAGACCCCCCCTGCGCAGACCTCCACTAGGCCGGGATGACTGTTCAGCTGCGGCGGGGAGTGGCCTCCCTCCGGTCGGCACGACGAGTAAATGACACCGGCCGCTGACGCAAACCCACGCCGGGCAGGAGAGCTCGGAAGGCGGCTAAGATTTCAAGGAAGACCCCCCCTGCGCAGACCTCCACTAGGCCAGGATGACTTTTCAAAGCTGCCTCTGCAGCTGCGGCGGGGAGTTGCCTCCCTCCGGTGGACACGACGAGTAAATACACCAGCACTTGCTCTTAGATTTGTTTCTTTTTTCTTTCTTTTAGCTTCCATAATGTTACCGGGCGCTGACGCAAACCCACGCCGGGCAGGAGAGCTCGGAAGGCGGCTAAGATTTCAAGGAAGACCCCCCCTGCGCAGACCTCCACTAGGCCGGGATGACTGTTCAGCTGCGGCGGGGAGTGGCCTCCCTCCGGTCGGCACGACGAGTAAATGACACCGGCCGCTGACGCAAACCCACGCCGGACAGGAGAGCTCGGAAGGCGGCTAAGATTTCAAGGAAGACCCCCCCTGCGCAGACCTCCACTAGGCCGGGATGACTGTTCAGCTGTGGCGGGGAGTGGCCTCCCTCCGGTCGGCACGACGAGTAAATGACACCGGCCGCTGACGCAAACCCACGCCGGACAGGAGAGCTCGGAAGGCGGCTAAGATTTCAAGGAAGACCCCCCCTGCGCAGACCTCCACTAGGCCGGGATGACTGTTCAGCTGTGGCGGGGAGTGGCCTCCCTCCGGTCGGCACAACGAGTAAATGACACCGGCCGCTGACGCAAACCCACGCCGGACAGGAGAGCTCGGAAGGCGGCTAAGATTTCAAGGAAGACCCCCCCTGCGCAGACCTCCACTAGGCCGGGATGACTGTTCAGCTGTGGCGGGGAGTGGCCTCCCTCCGGTCGGCACGACGAGTAAATGACACCGGCCGCTGACACAAACCCACGCCGGACAGGAGAGCTCGGAAGGCGGCTAAGATTTCAAGGAAGACCCCCCCTGCGCAGACCTCCACTAGGCCGGGATGACTGTTCAGCTGTGGCGGGGAGTGGCCTCCCTCCGGTCGGCACGACGAGTAAATGACACCGGCCGCTGACGCAAACCCACGCCGGACAGGAGAGCTCGGAAGGCGGCTAAGATTTCAAGGAAGACCCCCCCTGCGCAGACCTCCACTAGGCCGGGATGACTGTTCAGCTGTGGCGGGGAGTGGCCTCCCTCCGGTGGACACGACGAGTAAATACACCAGCACTTGCTCTTAGATTTGTTTCTTTTTTCTTTCTTTTAGCTTCCATAATGTTACCGGGCGCTGACGCAAACCCACGCCGGGCAGGAGAGCTCGGAAGGCGGCTAAGATTTCAAGGAAGACCCCCCCTGCGCAGACCTCCACTAGGCCGGGATGACTGTTCAGCTGTGGCGGGGAGTGGCCTCCCTCCGGTCGGCACGACGAGTAAATGACACCGGCCGCTGACGCAAACCCACGCCGGACAGGAGAGCTCGGAAGGCGGCTAAGATTTCAAGGAAGACCCCCCCTGCGCAGACCTCCACTAGGCCGGGATGACTGTTCAGCTGTGGCGGGGAGTGGCCTCCCTCCGGTCGGCACGACGAGTAAATGACACCAGCACTTGCTCTTAGATTTGTTTCTTTTTTCTTTCTTTTAGCTTCCATAATGTTACCGGCCGCTGACGCAAACCCACGCCGGGCAGGAGAGCTCAAAAGCCGGGTAACATTTCAAGGAACGAACCACCGCGGAGCCAAAGAGGGGGCGCGGACGCGAAACTCACGCCGGGCAGGAGAGCTTGAAAGCCGGGTAACATTTCAAGGAACCACCGCTGACTATTTTGGGAAAATCTGAGATAAATATCACTTGCATAATAATTTGGAACACGGTCCCGTGTTCCAAATTATTATGCAAAATGTATTTAGACACCAGCAATCGCACTTAGATTTGTTTCTTTTTTCTTTCTTTTAGCTTCCATAATGTTACCGGGCGCTGACGCAAACCCACGCCGGGCAGGAGAGCTCAAAAGCCGGGTAACATTTCAAGGAAGCTATTTAGGAAAATCTGAGATAAATATCATTTGCATAATAATTTGGAACACGGTCCCGTGTTCCAAATTATTATGCAAAATGTATTTAAGTGTCATAAAGATTACATTTTTTGTTTTTCAAGTACTGAAATCACCCTCAGTCATGGTACAGTCCATGGTAGTCTGCCAGGTGAGCGCAATTGTAGTAATTAACAAGTCTATTTAAGTTCCGCGTTTTTAAGCGTTCGGCCATTTCGTTCAACCATGGGGAGGAAAAAGGATCTCTCTGCTGTCGAGAAGCGTGAAATCGTTCGATGCCTTGGACAAGGTATGCAGACATTCGATATTGCACGAAAGCTTAAGCGCGACCATCGAACTTTGAAGAAATTCGTCGCTGATTCGGAGCACACGCGTGTTCGTGCAGACAAAGGCACACCGAGAAAGATTTCTGCAAGACAAAAACGTCGAATCAAGAGGGTGGCTGCTAGCATGCCGCTACGTACTAGCAAACAAATATTCGACGCCGCACGTGCCAGTCAAGTCCCACGAACGTCGAGGTGCAGGATCCTACAGAGCCTCGCAGTTATGCGGAAACCCTCCATTCGGCCACCCCTCAACAACGCGAACAAGCAGAAACGGCTGCAGTGGGCCCAGGATTACATGAAGACTAATTTTCAGACAGTCCTGTTCACTGATGAGTGTCGTGCAACACTCGACGGTCCAGGTAGGTGTAGAAATTTAGAATAATTGTCAATTTCTGTCTATGTGAAGCCCTTTGAGACTGCTTGTGATTTAGGGCTATACAAATAAACTTGATTTGACTTGACTTTACAGATGGATGGAGTCGTGGATGGTTGGTGGACGGCCACGATAGCCCAACAAGGCTGCGGCGTCAGCAAGGAGGTGGCGGAGTCATGTTTTGGGCCGGAATCATGGGGAGAGAGCTGCTTGGCCCCTTTAGGGTCCCTGAAGGCGTGAAAATGACGTCTGTAACGTATGTGGAGTTTCTGAGTGACCACTTTCGTCCATGGTACAACAGGAAGAACCGTGCTTTCCGGAGCAAAATCATCTTCATGCACGACAATGCACCATCTCATGCTGCAAGAAATACTTCAGCAGCTTTGGCTAATATGGGACTGAAAGGGGAGAAGCTGATGGTGTGGCCACCATCCTCCCCTGACCTCAATCCTATTGAAAACTTTTGGAGCATCGTCAAGCAGAAGATCTACGAGGGTGGGAGGCAGTTCACTTCCAAACAGCAGCTCTGGGAGGCTATTCTGAAATCCTGCAAAGACATTCAACCAGAAACTGTCCAAAATCTCACAAGGTCAATGGATGCAAGGATTGTGAAGCTGCTGTTAAATAAAGGCTCCTATGTTAAAATGTAACTTGTTTGTTTTTGATTGAAAAATCCGCCGGCCAAAGAGGGGGCGCGGACGCGAAACTCACGCCGGGCAGGAGAGCTCAAAAGCCGGGTAACATTTCAAGGAACCACCGCGGAGCCAAAGAGGGGGCGCGGACGCGAAACTCACGCCGGGCAGGAGAGCTTGAAAGCCGGGTAACATTTCAAGGAACCACCGCTGACTATTTTGGGAAAATCTGAGATAAATATCACTTGCATAATAATTTGGAACACGGTGAAAAGCCGGGTAACATTTCAAGGAACCACCGCGGAGCCAAAGAGGGGGCGCGGACGCGAAACTCACGCCGGGCAGGAGAGCTTGAAAGCCGGGTAACATTTCAAGGAACCACCGCTGACTATTTTGGGAAAATCTGAGATAAATATCACTTGCATAATAATTTGGAACACGGTGTGTGTGTGCGATTGCTGGTGTATTTACTCGTCGTGTCCACCGGAGGACGGCAACTCCCCGCCGCAGCGGCAGCGGCAGCGCTTAAATGTCTTCCCGGCCGCCTGGAACTCTGCACGGGGCGTGTTTCGTACCAGATCGCGCTGCGCCGTCAGCCGAGCCGCGCGCGGTCCGCTGGAAGTCTACACCCTGTTCCAAATTATTATGCAAATCGTATTTAAGTGTCAGAAAGATTAAATTTTTTGTTTTTCAATTAAACTCATGGACGGTATTCCGTGTGAGGGCTCTTTGGATAACTGAGATCAATTTCAGACACCGGTGATGATTACCGGCCAGTTGAGCCCACATTAAGGAGAAACTACTCAAGAATGGCGTTCCACATTATTAAGCAGATGATTTGAAGTTCGCTTTGAGCAGTGGCGGACGCCAACCCACGACCGGTGGGAGAGCTCGGAGGGCGGATGGGCTTTCAAGGAAGCCCCCCAGGCCGGTCCCACTCGCACTTAGAATTTTTTTTTTTTTTTTTGGCTTCCATAATGTACCGGGCGCGGACGCGAAACCCACGCCGGGCAGGAGAGCTCGAAAGGCGGATAAGCATTCAAGGAAGCACCGTCTGGAGCTTCAGAGCCGTTCCGCCTAACATTTTACGCCCGATTGGGGTTCCAGGGAGGCGGGTAAGCATTTTTAACCAACCATGGAGCTTTTCTCGGACTTCCGTCTGGAGCTTCAGAGCCGTTCCGCCTAACATTTTACGCCCGATTGGGGTTCCAGGGAGGCGGGTAAGCATTTTTAACCAACCATGGAGCTTTTCTCGGACTTCCGTCTGGAGCTTCAGAGCCGTTCCGCCTAACATTTTACGCCCGATTGGGGTTCCAGGGAGGCGGGTAAGCATTTTTAACCAACCATGGAGCTTTTCTCGGACTTCCGTCTGGAGCTTCAGAGCCGTTCCGCCTAACATTTTACGCCCGATTGGGGTTCCAGGGAGGCGGGTAAGCATTTTTAACCAACCATGGAGCTTTTCTCGGACTTCCGTCTGGAGCTTCAGAGCCGTTCCGCCTAACATTTTACGCCCGATTGGGGTTCCAGGGAGGCGGGTAAGCATTTTTAACCAACCATGGAGCTTTTCTCGGACTTCCGTCTGGAGCTTCAGAGCCGTTCCGCCTAACATTTTACGCCCGATTGGGGTTCCAGGGAGGCGGGTAAGCATTTTTAACCAACCATGGAGCTTTTCTCGGACTTCCGTCTGGAGCTTCAGAGCCGTTCCGCCTAACATTTTACGCCCGATTGGGGTTCCAGGGAGGCGGGTAAGCATTTTTAACCAACCATGGAGCTTTTCTCGGACTTCCGTCTGGAGCTTCAGAGCCGTTCCGCCTAACATTTTACGCCCGATTGGGGTTCCAGGGAGGCGGGTAAGCATTTTTAACCAACCATGGAGCTTTTCTCGGACTTCCGTCTGGAGCTTCAGAGCCGTTCCGCCTAACATTTTACGCCCGATTGGGGTTCCAGGGAGGCGGGTAAGCATTTTTAACCAACCATGGAGCTTTTCTCGGACTTCCGTCTGGAGCTTCAGAGCCGTTCCGCCTAACATTTTACGCCCGATTGGGGTTCCAGGGAGGCGGGTAAGCATTTTTAACCAACCATGGAGCTTTTCTCGGACTTCCGTCTGGAGCTTCAGAGCCGTTCCGCCTAACATTTTACGCCCGATTGGGGTTCCAGGGAGGCGGGTAAGCATTTTTAACCAACCATGGAGCTTTTCTCGGACTTCCGTCTGGAGCTTCAGAGCCGTTCCGCCTAACATTTTACGCCCGATTGGGGTTCCAGGGAGGCGGGTAAGCATTTTTAACCAACCATGGAGCTTTTCTCGGACTTCCGTCTGGAGCTTCAGAGCCGTTCCGCCTGACTTTTAACGTAGAGTACCGGGCGCAAACCACTAACTCAAGCCCGGCATGGCAGCTCGAAAGGCGGCTAAGCATTCAAGGAAGCGACGCCGGCCGGTCCGCGGGCCAAATAGGGTCCAGTAAAGTACCGGGCGCGGCCACTAACGCCTTGTGGCGGTCGCCTTGTGGCGGTCGGGGGGTGGCGGTCGGGGCTGGCGCTTGGGGCCGGTGGCGGTCGCCTTGTGGCGGTCGCCTTGTGGCGGTCGGGGGGTGGCGGTCGGGGCTGGCGCTTGGGGCCAGTGGCGGTCGCCTTGTGGCGGTCGCCTTGTGGCGGTCGCCTTGTGGCGGTCGGGGGGTGGCGGTCGGGGCTGGCGCTTGGGGCCGGTGGCGGTCGCCTTGTGGCGGTCGCCTTGTGGCGGTCGGGGGGTGGCGGTCGGGGCTGGCGCTTGGGGCCAGTGGCGGTCGC
>NC_083750.1:300000-327500 GCF_033458585.1 Syngnathus typhle | reverse complement strand
TCGGTCGGGCTTGGCCAGCGGGGGCCGAGGATGAACCGTGCGGGCACGGCGGTGGTCCGGGGGAAAGGCGTCGGCCTCCCAGGCCCGAGCTGGGGGAACGTGCGATGACCCAGGCGGGAAGCTGCGCCCCGTCCGAGTCAGACTCGGTCGTTGCGGCCCGCTGAGGCTCGCTTCGTTTCCGTAAAGCGGGGGTCGGGGGCGCGGCGCTGTGCCGGCGACTTGCCCGCGCGAGGCGCGCGCGCCGAGGCCCAAGCGGGAAGCTGCGCCCCGTCCGAGTCAGACTCGGTCGTTGCGGCCCGCCGGTCTCGCGCTACGGCCAGGATGCGGAGTTTGATCGACACTGGTGGGAGCCGGGGGGTCGAAGGGGTTCCGGCCGCCCCGCCGTCCTCAGCGCCGCTGTCACCCAGACGGGAAGCTGCGCCCCGTCCGAGTCAGACTCGGTCGGTGCGGCCCGCTGTGGCCAGCTGGCAACTAGCTACGGAAGGGTACCGGCGCTCCCGACGAACCCGCCGGGGTGGCTGGTGACCAACGCTGCGTTCGGCGCTTATTGCTGCGACCGGGAGGGAAGCTGCGCCCCGTCCGAGTCAGACTCGGTCGTTGCGGCCCCCCCGAGCCCGCACGCCTCTCGCGGAAGGTCATACGCCACCGGCGGCACGAAAGACGCCTCCCGCAACGCGGTAGTCGGGAAAGGCTATTCGGATAGTCGAGCAGAGTTGCGACAACACATCCCGCGGTGCCGTCTGGTTAGGCAAGGGTTTGAGAAACAGCATTCGCGGTAGACCGGCGCGGCCGGCGGACACCCACGCGGCGTGCCGCAATCGGATCGCGCGCTCGGCCTCCGTTGATTTCCTCTAGGTGGGTGATTCGGGGCGTCTCGGTCTCGCTGCCGTTCGGTCGCGCCAAGGCCTGCGGGGGCGGCGCGTAGCGCACGCTCTCGCGGCGGCCGAGGCGCTAGAGTGCGACCCGCAAGTGGGGAGGAACCGTCCACCCAACGCCGGCGCGAGCCGGGGCCGGTGGGGGCCCTACCAAGGCGGGTCATGAGTGCCAGTCGGTCAGTTCGGGAGAAGGGGAGGGTACTCGGAGGCCCGCCGGGAGCAGACGGGGGTCCGGAAGCTGAGGGGGGTGAAGGACGGCGGCCGGGAGCAGACGGCCGTCCCCGGGAGGGGGTGTTCGTTCACGTGCGGACGCCGGGAGCAGGCGGCCGTCACGCGATTCTGCCAACCGTTCCCACCGGCCTGTGTTTAAGGAGGCGGCCGGTCCTCCGTCCTTGGATGGATAAGATTCGCAGATTTTCGCCCGGCCTGTGTTTAAGGAGGCGGCCGGTTCCCTCCTTCCTTCCTTTCTTGGATGTATAACATTCGCAGATTTTCGCCCGGCCGGTGGTTTAAGGAGGCGGCCGGTCCTCCCTCCTTGGATGTATAACATTCGCAGATTTTCGCCCGGCCTATGTTTAGTGAGGCGACCGGTCCTCCCTCCTTGGATGTATAACATTCGCATATTTTCGCCCGGCCGGTGGTTTAAGGAGGCGGCCGGTCCTCCCTCCTTGGATGTATAACATTCGCAGATTTTCGCCCGGCCTATGTTTAGTGAGGCGACCGGTCCTCCGTGGAGAGCGACCCGCAAGTGGGGAGGAACCGTCCACCCAACGCCGGCGCGAGCCGGGGCCGGTGGGGGCCCTACCAAGGCGGGTCTCATTGCCTGTCGGTCAGTTCGGGAGAAGGTGGGGGTACTCGGAGGCCCGCCGGGAGCAGACGGGGGTCCGGAAGGTGAGGGGGTGAAGGACGGCGGTCGGGAGCAGACGGCCGTCCCCGGGAGGGGGTGTTCGTTCACGTGCGGACGCCGGGAGCAGGCGGCCGTCACGCAATTCTGCCAACCGTTCCCACCGGCCTGTGTTTAAGGAGGCGGCCGGTCCTCCACGAGAAGAATTCTGCCAAACGTTCCACCGGCCTGTGTTTAAGGAGGCGGCCGGTCCTCCCCGTCGTTCCGCCGGCTTGTGTTTAAGGAGGCGGCCGGTCCTCCACGAGAAGAATTCTGCCAAACGTTCCACCGGCCTGTGTTTAAGGAGGCGGCCGGTCCTCCCCGTCGTTCCGCCGGCTTGTGTTTAAGGAGGCGGCCGGTCCTCCACTATTCCTTCCTTGGATGGAAAGCATGTAGCACTTTGAAAATTTTCGAGCACTGTGACACTTTGAAAATTTTCGAGAGTTTTTGTACTTAGAAAATTTTTCGCTCTTGCACTTCCAGAGTGCTTTGCGGTAGCTCCTAGGTTCGCTGTCCGAGCATGTGAACACTTTTTGGGGGGGGAACACATCGCTAGAGACACCAGCCGCCTGGTTCTCGGGGCCAAAACTTGTGTTCCCCACACTCGTTCTGACTATATTTTGCGATTTGGGGGTAAAGGTAATGAGTACAGTGACTAGGGGGACCAACTCATCGTACTCTGGCGCACCAACAGACCAAAGCTGGTACTGCACTTACCCCTGGTACCCCAACGCCTGGTACCTGACGGGCGAGAGGCTGATTTTTCGCTATTTGCGGCCGACCGAGGGAACCAGACAAAGCGGACACTTTACGGCGCAAGAGCCGTTGGCACTTAGAAATTTTTCGACAAAGTTGGCGCGAGCTCCAGAAGGAGAGGCTGATTTTTCGCTATTTGTGGCCGACCGAGGGAACCAGGCAAAGCGGACACTTTACGGCGCAAGAGCCGTTGGCACTTAGAAATTTTTTGACAAAGTTGGCGCGAGCTCCAGAAGGAGAGGCTGATTTTTCGCTATTTGTGGCCGACCGAGGGAACTAGGCAAAGCGGACACTTTACGGCGCAAGAGCCGTTGGCACTTAGAAAATATTCGCCAAAGTTGGCACGAGCTCCAGAAGGAGAGGCTGATTTTTCGCTATTTGTGGCCGACCGAGGGAACCAGACAAAGCGGACACATTACGGCGCAAGAGCCGTTGGCACTTAGAAAATATTCGCCAAAGTTGGCACGAGCTCCAGAAGGAGAGGCTGATTTTTCGCTATTTGTGGCCGACCGAGGGAACCAGACAAAGCGGACACATTACGGCGCAAGAGCCGTTGGCACTTGCGCGAGCTCCAGAAGGAGAGGCTGATTTTTCGCTATTTGTGGCCGACCGAGGGAACCAGACAAAGCGGACACATTACGGCGCAAGAGCCGTTGGCACTTGCGCGAGCTCCAGAAGGAGAGGCTGATTTTTCGCTATTTGTGGCCGACCGAGGGAACCAGACAAAGCGGACACTTTACGGCGCAAGAGCCGTTGGCACTTAGAAAATATTCGCCAAAGTTGGCGCGAGCTCCAGAAGGAGAGGCTGATTTTTCGCTATTTGTGGCCGACCGAGGGAACCAGGCAAAGCGGACACATTACGGCGCAAGAGCCGTTGGCACTTAGGCGAGCTCCAGAAGGAGAGGCTGATTTTTCGCCGTTCGTGGCCGACCGAGGGAACCAGGCAAAGCGGACACATTACGGCGCAAGAGCCGTTGGCACTTAGGCGAGCTCCAGAAGGAGAGGCTGGTTTTTCGCTATTTGTGGCCGACCGAGGGAACCAGGCAAAGCGGACACATTACGGCGCAAGAGCCGTTGGCACTTAGAAAATATTCGCCAAAGTTGGCACGAGCTCCAGAAGGAGAGGCTGATTTTTCGCTATTTGTGGCCGACCGAGGGAACCAGGCAAAGCGGACACATTACGGCGCAAGAGCCGTTGGCACTTAGGCGAGCTCCAGAAGGAGAGGCTGATTTTTCGCCGTTCGTGGCCGACCGAGGGAACCAGGCAAAGCGGACACATTACGGCGCAAGAGCCGTTGGCACTTAGGCGAGCTCCAGAAGGAGAGGCTGCTTTTTCGCTATTTGTGGCCGACCGAGGGAACCAGGCAAAGCGGACACATTACGGCGCAAGAGCCGTTGGCACTTAGGCGAGCTCCAGAAGGAGAGGCTGATTTTTCGCCGTTTGTGGCCGACCGAGGGAACCAGGCAAAGCGGACACATTACGGCGCAAGAGCCGTTGGCACTTAGGCGAGCTCCAGAAGGAGAGGCTGGTTTTTCGCTATTTGTGGCCGACCGAGGGAACCAGGCAAAGCGGACACATTACGGCGCAAGAGCCGTTGGCACTTAGAAAATATTCGCCAAAGTTGGCACGAGCTCCAGAAGGAGAGGCTGATTTTTCGCTATTTGTGGCCGACCGAGGGAACCAGGCAAAGCGGACACATTACGGCGCAAGAGCCGTTGGCACTTAGGCGAGCTCCAGAAGGAGAGGCTGATTTTTCGCCGTTCGTGGCCGACCGAGGGAACCAGGCAAAGCGGACACATTACGGCGCAAGAGCCGTTGGCACTTAGAAAATATTCGCCAAAGTTGGCACGAGCTCCAGAATGAGAGGCTGATTTTTCGCCGTTTGTGGCCGACCGAGGGAACCAGACAAAGCGGACACATTACGGCGCAAGAGCCGTTGGCACTTAGGCGAGCTCCAGAAGGAGAGGCTGATTTTTCGCTATTTGTGGCCGACCGAGGGAACCAGGCAAAGCGGACACTTTACGGCGCAAGAGCCGTTGGCACTTAGAAAATATTCGCCAAAGTTGGCGCGAGCTCCAGAAGGAGAGGCTGATTTTTCGCCGTTTGTGGCCGACCGAGGGAACCAGGCAAAGCGGACACTTTACGGCGCAAGAGCCGTTGGCACTTAGGCGAGCTCCAGAAGGAGAGGCTGATTTTTCGCTATTTGTGGCCGACCGAGGGAACCAGGCAAAGCGGACACTTTACGGCGCAAGAGCCGTTGGCACTTAGAAAATATTCGCCAAAGTTGGCGCGAGCTCCAGAAGGAGAGGCTGATTTTTCGCCGTTTGTGGCCGACCGAGGGAACCAGACAAAGCGGACACATTACGGCGCAAGAGCCGTTGGCACTTAGAAGATATTTGCCAAAGTTGGCGCGAGCTCCAGAAGGAGAGGCTGATTTTTCGCCGTTCGTGGCCGACCGAGGGAACCAGGCAAAGCGGACACATTACGGCGCAAGAGCCGTTGGCACTTAGAAAATATTCGCCAAAGTTGGCGCGAGCTCCAGAAGGAGAGGCTGATTTTTCGCCGTTCGTGGCCGACCGAGGGAACCAGGCAAAGCGGACACATTACGGCGCAAGAGCCGTTGGCACTTAGAAAATATTCGCCAAAGTTGGCGCGAGCTCCAGAAGGAGAGGCTGATTTTTCGCCGTTCGTGGCCGACCGAGGGAACCAGGCAAAGCGGACACATTACGGCGCAAGAGCCGTTGGCACTTAGAAAATATTCGCCAAAGTTGGCGCGAGCTCCAGAAGGAGAGGCTGATTTTTCGCCGTTCGTGGCCGACCGAGGGAACCAGGCAAAGCGGAAACATTACGGCGCAAGAGCCGTTGGCACTTAGAAAATATTCGCCAAAGTTGGCGCGAGCTCCAGAAGGAGAGGCTGATTTTTCGCCGTTCGTGGCCGACCGAGGGAACCAGGCAAAGCGGACACATTACGGCGCAAGAGCCGTTGGCACTTAGAAAATATTCGCCAAAGTTGGCGCGAGCTCCAGAAGGAGAGGCTGATTTTTCGCCGTTCGTGGCCGACCGAGGGAACCAGACAAAGCGGACACATTACGGCGCAAGAGCCGTTGGCACTTAGAAAATATTCGCCAAAGTTGGCGCGAGCTCCAGAAGGAGAGGCTGATTTTTCGCCGTTCGTGGCCGACCGAGGGAACCAGACAAAGCGGACACATTACGGCGCAAGAGCCGTTGGCACTTAGAAAATATTCGCCAAAGTTGGCGCGAGCTCCAGAAGGAGAGGCTGATTTTTCGCTGTTTGTGGCCGACCGAGGGAACCAGACAAAGCGGACACATTACGGCGCAAGAGCCGTTGGCACTTAGAAAATATTTGCCAAAGTTGGCGCGAGCTCCAGAAGGAGAGGCTGATTTTTCGCCATTCGTGGCCGACCGAGGGAACCAGACAAAGCGGACAGCTTGTGCGGCAGCCCACGCTGGCACTTAGAAAATATTCTGAAATTCTCACCGACTTCCGTGGTGGAGAGGCCGAATTTTTGCGATTCGGGTCCGAAAGGAGAACCGTCGCAATTCGGACAGCTTGTGCGGCAGCCCACGCTGGCACTTAGAAAATATTCTGAAATTCTCACCGACCTCCGTGGTGGAGAGGCCGAATTTTCGACATTCGGATCCGACCGGGGAACCGTCGCCACTCGGACAAGTTGTGCGGCAGCCCACGCTGGCACTTAGAAAATATTCTGAAATTCTCACCGACCTCCGTGGTGGAGAGGCCGAATTTTCGACATTCGGATCCGACCGGGGAACCGTCGCCACTCGGACAAGTTGTGCGGCAGCCCACGCTCGCACTTAGAAAATATTCTGAAATTCTCACCGACCTCCGTGGTGGAGAGGCCGAATTTTCGACATTCGTGGCCGACCGGGGAACCGTCGCCACTCGGACAACTTGTGCGGCAGCCCTCGGTGATTTTAGGACCGCTTTTTCACCCTCGCTGTCCGACCGGAGAACCGTCGTAGCTCGGACAGTTCGTGTGCCAGCATCCGCTGGCACTTAGAAAATTTTAAAAAAGAAAAAAATAGTCTTCTGCATATACGTTCTGACTATATTTTGCGATTAGGGGGTAAAGGTAATGAGTACAGTGACTAGGGGGACCAACTCATCGTACTCTGGCGCACCAACACGCCAAGGTTGGTACTGCACTTAGGCTGATTTTTGCGCTATTCGCGGCCGACCGGGGAACCAGCGCGGAGCGGACACATTACGGCGAATGAGCCGTTGGCACTTAGAAAATTTTTGAGCTTTTTTCGAACTTCCGTGAGGCTGATTTTGCGCTATTCGCGGCCGACCGGGGAACCAGCGCGGAGCGGACACATTACGGCGAATGAGCCGTTGGCACTTAGAAAATTTTTGAGCTTTTTTCGGACTTCCGTGTGGAGCTTTGGGGCCGTTCCGCCTAACTTTTTATGCCCGATTAGGCTTCCAGGGAGGCGGCTAAGCATTATTGACCAATCATGGAGCTTTTTTGGGACTTCCGTGTGGAGCTTTGGGGCCGTTCCGCCTAACTTTTTATGCCCGATTAGGCTTCCAGGGAGGCGGCTAAGCATTATTGACCAATCATGGAGCTTTTTTGGGACTTCCGTGTGGAGCTTTGGAGCCGTTCCGCCTAACTTTTTATGCCCGATTAGGCTTCCAGGGAGGCGGCTAAGCATTATTGACCAATCATGGAGCTTTTTTGGGACTTCCGTGTGGAGCTTTGGGGCCGTTCCGCCTAGCTTTTTATGCCCGATTAGGCTTCCAGGGAGGCGGCTAAGCATTATTGACCAATCATGGAGCTTTTTTGGGACTTCCGTGTGGAGCTTTGGGGCCGTTCCGCCTAACTTTTTATGCCCGATTAGGCTTCCAGGGAGGCGGCTAAGCATTATTGACCAATCATGGAGCTTTTTTGGGACTTCCGTGTGGAGCTTTGGGGCCGTTCCGCCTAACTTTTTATGCCCGATTAGGCTTCCAGGGAGGCGGCTAAGCATTATTGACCAATCATGGAGCTTTTTTGGGACTTCCGTGTGGAGCTTTGGGGCCGTTCCGCCTAGCTTTTTATGCCCGATTAGGCTTCCAGGGAGGCGGCTAAGCATTATTGACCAATCATGGAGCTTTTTTGGGACTTCCGTGTGGAGCTTTGGGGCCGTTCCGCCTAACTTTTTATGCCCGATTAGGCTTCCAGGGAGGCGGCTAAGCATTATTGACCAATCATGGAGCTTTTTTGGGACTTCCGTGTGGAGCTTTGGAGCCGTTCCGCCTAGCTTTTTATGCCCGATTAGGCTTCCAGGGAGGCGGCTAAGCATTATTGACCAATCATGGAGCTTTTTTGGGACTTCCGTGTGGAGCTTTGGGGCCGTTCCGCCTAGCTTTTTATGCCCGATTAGGCTTCCAGGGAGGCGGCTAAGCATTATTGACCAATCATGGAGCTTTTTTGGGACTTCCGTGTGGAGCTTTGGGGCCGTTCCGCCTAACTTTTTATGCCCGATTAGGCTTCCAGGGAGGCGGCTAAGCATTATTGACCAATCATGGAGCTTTTTTGGGACTTCCGTGTGGAGCTTTGGAGCCGTTCCGCCTAACTTTTTATGCCCGATTAGGCTTCCAGGGAGGCGGCTAAGCATTATTGACCAATCATGGAGCTTTTTTGGGACTTCCGTGTGGAGCTTTGGGGCCGTTCCGCCTAGCTTTTTATGCCCGATTAGGCTTCCAGGGAGGCGGCTAAGCATTATTGACCAATCATGGAGCTTTTTTGGGACTTCCGTGTGGAGCTTTGGGGCCGTTCCGCCTAACTTTTTATGCCCGATTAGGCTTCCAGGGAGGCGGCTAAGCATTATTGACCAATCATGGAGCTTTTTTGGGACTTCCGTGTGGAGCTTTGGAGCCGTTCCGCCTAACTTTTTATGCCCGATTAGGCTTCCAGGGAGGCGGCTAAGCATTATTGACCAATCATGGAGCTTTTTTGGGACTTCCGTGTGGAGCTTTGGGGCCGTTCCGCCTAGCTTTTTATGCCCGATTAGGCTTCCAGGGAGGCGGCTAAGCATTATTGACCAATCATGGAGCTTTTTTGGGACTTCCGTGTGGAGCTTTGGGGCCGTTCCGCCTAACTTTTTATGCCCGATTAGGCTTCCAGGGAGGCGGCTAAGCATTATTGACCAATCATGGAGCTTTTTTGGGACTTCCGTGTGGAGCTTTGGGGCCGTTCCGCCTAGCTTTTTATGCCCGATTAGGCTTCCAGGGAGGCGGCTAAGCATTATTGACCAATCATGGAGCTTTTTTGGTACTTCCGTGTGGAGCTTTGGGGCCGTTCCGCCTAACTTTTTATGCCCGATTGGGCTTCCAGGGACGCGGCTAAGCATTTTTGACCAATCATGGAGCTTTTTTGGGACTTCCAGCCGGTGCTTTGGGGGCCTTCCCCCTCACTTTCTACGCCCGATTGGGCTTCCAGGGACGCGGCTAAGCATTTTTAACAGAAATGGAGCTTTTTGAGGACCTCCACACGGAGCTCCAGGGCCGGTCCGCCTCACTTTTTACGCCCGATTACGCTTCCAGGGACGCGGCTAAGCATTTTTGACCAATCATGGAGCTTTTTTGGGACTTCCAGCCGGTGCTTTGGGGGCCTTCCCCCTCACTTTCTACGCCCGATTGGGCTTCCAGGGACGCGGCTAAGCATTTTTAACAGAAATGGAGCTTTTTGAGGACCTCCACACGGAGCTCCAGGGCCGGTCCGCCTCACTTTTTACGCCCGATTACGCTTCCAGGGACGCGGCTAAGCATTTTTAACACGTTATGGAGCTTTTTGAGGACCTCCACACGGAGCTCCAGGGCCGGTCCGCCTCACTTTTTACGCCCGATTAGATTTGCATAATAATTTGGAACACGGTGCCGTGTTCCAAATTATTATGCGGGCTGGTGCTTGGGGCTGGCGTCCGCCTATAGTGGTTTAATTTCGGGAGGAAGATTCATTTTCGTCCCAAGCCCGCCGCTGGAGAAAATCTTAGGTACCAGGAGTGGATTTTTTTTGTCCACTCAGGAGGGGGACGTTGACTGGTTCGGTGTCCGGGGGAAAGTGCTCTTTTCTCGGCCAGGAGAAAGATGAGACTCCGAGCCCGCCGCTGGAGAAAATTTTAGGTACCAGGAGCGGATTTTTTTTTCTCCAGGGGCGTTCCGCCTAACATTTTACGCCCGATTACGCTTCCAGGGACGCGGCTAAGCATTTTTAACACGTTATGGAGCTTTTTGAGGACCTCCACACGGAGCTCCAGGGCCGGTCCGCCTCACTTTTTACGCCCGATTACGCTTCCAGGGACGCGGCTAAGCATTTTTGACCAATCATGGAGCTTTTTTGGGACTTCCAGCCGGTGCTTTGGGGGCCTTCCCCCTCACTTTCTACGCCCGATTGGGCTTCCAGGGACGCGGCTAAGCATTTTTAACAGAAATGGAGCTTTTTGCGGAGCTCCAGCCGGTGCCACCGGCAGGCCGTGCACGCGGACGAGATGACCGAAAAAAGCTCCAGGAGAGCGGATGGACGCTTTTTAAGCACCGAGGCGGAGATCGCGGAGCTTTAATAGACTTCCAGCGGGCCCAAAGCGGCCAGGCAGACGGCGCAGCGCGACCTGGTACCTCGCACGGGACGCATCGCCCCCCCCGCGCACAGTTCCAGGGGGCCGGGATGACGTTTCAAAGCTGCCGCTGCAGCTGCGGCGGGGAGTGGCCTCCCTCCGGTGGACACGACGAGTAAATGACACCGGCCGCTGACGCAAACCCACGCCGGGCAGGAGAGCTCGGAAGGCGGCTAAGATTTCAAGGAAGGACCCCCCCCCCCTGCGCAGACCTCCACTAGGCCAGGATGACTTTTCAAAGCTGCCTCTGCAGCTGCGGCGGGGAGTTGCCTCCCTCCGGTGGACACGACGAGTAAATACACCAGCACTTGCTCTTAGATTTGTTTCTTTTTTCTTTCTTTTAGCTTCCATAATGTTACCGGGCGCTGACGCAAACCCACGCCGGGCAGGAGAGCTCGGAAGGCGGCTAAGATTTCAAGGAAGACCCCCCCTGCGCAGACCTCCACTAGGCCAGGATGACTTTTCAAAGCTGCCTCTGCAGCTGCGGCGGGGAGTTGCCTCCCTCCGGTGGACACGACGAGTAAATACACCAGCACTTGCTCTTAGATTTGTTTCTTTTTTCTTTCTTTTAGCTTCCATAATGTTACCGGGCGCTGACGCAAACCCACGCCGGGCAGGAGAGCTCGGAAGGCGGCTAAGATTTCAAGGAAGACCCCCCCTGCGCAGACCTCCACTAGGCCGGGATGACTGTTCAGCTGCGGCGGGGAGTGGCCTCCCTCCGGTCGGCACGACGAGTAAATGACACCGGCCGCTGACGCAAACCCACGCCGGGCAGGAGAGCTCGGAAGGCGGCTAAGATTTCAAGGAAGACCCCCCCTGCGCAGACCTCCACTAGGCCAGGATGACTTTTCAAAGCTGCCTCTGCAGCTGCGGCGGGGAGTTGCCTCCCTCCGGTGGACACGACGAGTAAATACACCAGCACTTGCTCTTAGATTTGTTTCTTTTTTCTTTCTTTTAGCTTCCATAATGTTACCGGGCGCTGACGCAAACCCACGCCGGGCAGGAGAGCTCGGAAGGCGGCTAAGATTTCAAGGAAGACCCCCCCTGCGCAGACCTCCACTAGGCCGGGATGACTGTTCAGCTGCGGCGGGGAGTGGCCTCCCTCCGGTCGGCACGACGAGTAAATGACACCGGCCGCTGACGCAAACCCACGCCGGACAGGAGAGCTCGGAAGGCGGCTAAGATTTCAAGGAAGACCCCCCCTGCGCAGACCTCCACTAGGCCGGGATGACTGTTCAGCTGTGGCGGGGAGTGGCCTCCCTCCGGTCGGCACGACGAGTAAATGACACCGGCCGCTGACGCAAACCCACGCCGGACAGGAGAGCTCGGAAGGCGGCTAAGATTTCAAGGAAGACCCCCCCTGCGCAGACCTCCACTAGGCCGGGATGACTGTTCAGCTGTGGCGGGGAGTGGCCTCCCTCCGGTCGGCACGACGAGTAAATGACACCGGCCGCTGACGCAAACCCACGCCGGACAGGAGAGCTCGGAAGGCGGCTAAGATTTCAAGGAAGACCCCCCCTGCGCAGACCTCCACTAGGCCGGGATGACTGTTCAGCTGTGGCGGGGAGTGGCCTCCCTCCGGTCGGCACGACGAGTAAATGACACCGGCCGCTGACGCAAACCCACGCCGGACAGGAGAGCTCGGAAGGCGGCTAAGATTTCAAGGAAGACCCCCCCTGCGCAGACCTCCACTAGGCCGGGATGACTGTTCAGCTGTGGCGGGGAGTGGCCTCCCTCCGGTCGGCACGACGAGTAAATGACACCGGCCGCTGACGCAAACCCACGCCGGACAGGAGAGCTCGGAAGGCGGCTAAGATTTCAAGGAAGACCCCCCCTGCGCAGACCTCCACTAGGCCGGGATGACTGTTCAGCTGTGGCGGGGAGTGGCCTCCCTCCGGTGGACACGACGAGTAAATACACCAGCACTTGCTCTTAGATTTGTTTCTTTTTTCTTTCTTTTAGCTTCCATAATGTTACCGGGCGCTGACGCAAACCCACGCCGGGCAGGAGAGCTCGGAAGGCGGCTAAGATTTCAAGGAAGACCCCCCCTGCGCAGACCTCCACTAGGCCGGGATGACTGTTCAGCTGTGGCGGGGAGTGGCCTCCCTCCGGTCGGCACGACGAGTAAATGACACCGGCCGCTGACGCAAACCCACGCCGGACAGGAGAGCTCGGAAGGCGGCTAAGATTTCAAGGAAGACCCCCCCTGCGCAGACCTCCACTAGGCCGGGATGACTGTTCAGCTGTGGCGGGGAGTGGCCTCCCTCCGGTCGGCACGACGAGTAAATGACACCAGCACTTGCTCTTAGATTTGTTTCTTTTTTCTTTCTTTTAGCTTCCATAATGTTACCGGCCGCTGACGCAAACCCACGCCGGGCAGGAGAGCTCAAAAGCCGGGTAACATTTCAAGGAACGAACCACCGCGGAGCCAAAGAGGGGGCGCGGACGCGAAACTCACGCCGGGCAGGAGAGCTTGAAAGCCGGGTAACATTTCAAGGAACCACCGCTGACTATTTTGGGAAAATCTGAGATAAATATCACTTGCATAATAATTTGGAACACGGTCCCGTGTTCCAAATTATTATGCAAAATGTATTTAGACACCAGCAATCGCACTTAGATTTGTTTCTTTTTTCTTTCTTTTAGCTTCCATAATGTTACCGGGCGCTGACGCAAACCCACGCCGGGCAGGAGAGCTCAAAAGCCGGGTAACATTTCAAGGAAGCTATTTAGGAAAATCTGAGATAAATATCATTTGCATAATAATTTGGAACACGGTCCCGTGTTCCAAATTATTATGCAAAATGTATTTAAGTGTCATAAAGATTACATTTTTTGTTTTTCAAGTACTGAAATCACCCTCAGTCATGGTACAGTCCATGGTAGTCTGCCAGGTGAGCGCAATTGTAGTAATTAACAAGTCTATTTAAGTTCCGCGTTTTTAAGCGTTCGGCCATTTCGTTCAACCATGGGGAGGAAAAAGGATCTCTCTGCTGTCGAGAAGCGTGAAATCGTTCGATGCCTTGGACAAGGTATGCAGACATTCGATATTGCACGAAAGCTTAAGCGCGACCATCGAACTTTGAAGAAATTCGTCGCTGATTCGGAGCACACGCGTGTTCGTGCAGACAAAGGCACACCGAGAAAGATTTCTGCAAGACAAAAACGTCGAATCAAGAGGGTGGCTGCTAGCATGCCGCTACGTACTAGCAAACAAATATTCGACGCCGCACGTGCCAGTCAAGTCCCACGAACGTCGAGGTGCAGGATCCTACAGAGCCTCGCAGTTATGCGGAAACCCTCCATTCGGCCACCCCTCAACAACGCGAACAAGCAGAAACGGCTGCAGTGGGCCCAGGATTACATGAAGACTAATTTTCAGACAGTCCTGTTCACTGATGAGTGTCGTGCAACACTCGACGGTCCAGGTAGGTGTAGAAATTTAGAATAATTGTCAATTTCTGTCTATGTGAAGCCCTTTGAGACTGCTTGTGATTTAGGGCTATACAAATAAACTTGATTTGACTTGACTTTACAGATGGATGGAGTCGTGGATGGTTGGTGGACGGCCACGATAGCCCAACAAGGCTGCGGCGTCAGCAAGAAGGTGGCGGAGTCATGTTTTGGGCCGGAATCATGGGGAGAGAGCTGCTTGGCCCCTTTAGGGTCCCTGAAGGCGTGAAAATGACGTCTGTAACGTATGTGGAGTTTCTGAGTGACCACTTTCGTCCATGGTACAACAGGAAGAACCGTGCTTTCCGGAGCAAAATCATCTTCATGCACGACAATGCACCATCTCATGCTGCAAGAAATACTTCAGCAGCTTTGGCTAATATGGGACTGAAAGGGGAGAAGCTGATGGTGTGGCCACCATCCTCCCCTGACCTCAATCCTATTGAAAACTTTTGGAGCATCGTCAAGCAGAAGATCTACGAGGGTGGGAGGCAGTTCACTTCCAAACAGCAGCTCTGGGAGGCTATTCTGAAATCCTGCAAAGACATTCAACCAGAAACTGTCCAAAATCTCACAAGGTCAATGGATGCAAGGATTGTGAAGCTGCTGTTAAATAAAGGCTCCTATGTTAAAATGTAACTTGTTTGTTTTTGATTGAAAAATCCGCTGGCCAAAGAGGGGGCGCGGACGCGAAACTCACGCCGGGCAGGAGAGCTCAAAAGCCGGGTAACATTTCAAGGAACCACCGCGGAGCCAAAGAGGGGGCGCGGACGCGAAACTCACGCCGGGCAGGAGAGCTTGAAAGCCGGGTAACATTTCAAGGAACCACCGCTGACTATTTTGGGAAAATCTGAGATAAATATCACTTGCATAATAATTTGGAACACGGTGAAAAGCCGGGTAACATTTCAAGGAACCACCGCGGAGCCAAAGAGGGGGCGCGGACGCGAAACTCACGCCGGGCAGGAGAGCTTGAAAGCCGGGTAACATTTCAAGGAACCACCGCTGACTATTTTGGGAAAATCTGAGATAAATATCACTTGCATAATAATTTGGAACACGGTGTATATTTTGCGATTAGGGGGTAAAGGTAATGAGTACAGTGACTAGGGGGACCAACTCATCGTACTCTGGCGCACCAACACGCCAAGGTTGGTACTGCACTTAGGCTGATTTTTGCGCTATTCGCGGCCGACCGGGGAACCAGCGCGGAGCGGACACATTACGGCGAATGAGCCGTTGGCACTTAGAAAATTTTTGAGCTTTTTTCGAACTTCCGTGAGGCTGATTTTGCGCTATTCGCGGCCGACCGGGGAACCAGCGCGGAGCGGACACATTACGGCGAATGAGCCGTTGGCACTTAGAAAATTTTTGAGCTTTTTTCGGACTTCCGTGTGGAGCTTTGGGGCCGTTCCGCCTAACTTTTTATGCCCGATTAGGCTTCCAGGGAGGCGGCTAAGCATTATTGACCAATCATGGAGCTTTTTTGGGACTTCCGTGTGGAGCTTTGGGGCCGTTCCGCCTAACTTTTTATGCCCGATTAGGCTTCCAGGGAGGCGGCTAAGCATTATTGACCAATCATGGAGCTTTTTTGGGACTTCCGTGTGGAGCTTTGGAGCCGTTCCGCCTAACTTTTTATGCCCGATTAGGCTTCCAGGGAGGCGGCTAAGCATTATTGACCAATCATGGAGCTTTTTTGGGACTTCCGTGTGGAGCTTTGGGGCCGTTCCGCCTAGCTTTTTATGCCCGATTAGGCTTCCAGGGAGGCGGCTAAGCATTATTGACCAATCATGGAGCTTTTTTGGGACTTCCGTGTGGAGCTTTGGGGCCGTTCCGCCTAACTTTTTATGCCCGATTAGGCTTCCAGGGAGGCGGCTAAGCATTATTGACCAATCATGGAGCTTTTTTGGGACTTCCGTGTGGAGCTTTGGGGCCGTTCCGCCTAACTTTTTATGCCCGATTAGGCTTCCAGGGAGGCGGCTAAGCATTATTGACCAATCATGGAGCTTTTTTGGGACTTCCGTGTGGAGCTTTGGGGCCGTTCCGCCTAGCTTTTTATGCCCGATTAGGCTTCCAGGGAGGCGGCTAAGCATTATTGACCAATCATGGAGCTTTTTTGGGACTTCCGTGTGGAGCTTTGGGGCCGTTCCGCCTAACTTTTTATGCCCGATTAGGCTTCCAGGGAGGCGGCTAAGCATTATTGACCAATCATGGAGCTTTTTTGGGACTTCCGTGTGGAGCTTTGGAGCCGTTCCGCCTAGCTTTTTATGCCCGATTAGGCTTCCAGGGAGGCGGCTAAGCATTATTGACCAATCATGGAGCTTTTTTGGGACTTCCGTGTGGAGCTTTGGGGCCGTTCCGCCTAGCTTTTTATGCCCGATTAGGCTTCCAGGGAGGCGGCTAAGCATTATTGACCAATCATGGAGCTTTTTTGGGACTTCCGTGTGGAGCTTTGGGGCCGTTCCGCCTAACTTTTTATGCCCGATTAGGCTTCCAGGGAGGCGGCTAAGCATTATTGACCAATCATGGAGCTTTTTTGGGACTTCCGTGTGGAGCTTTGGAGCCGTTCCGCCTAACTTTTTATGCCCGATTAGGCTTCCAGGGAGGCGGCTAAGCATTATTGACCAATCATGGAGCTTTTTTGGGACTTCCGTGTGGAGCTTTGGGGCCGTTCCGCCTAGCTTTTTATGCCCGATTAGGCTTCCAGGGAGGCGGCTAAGCATTATTGACCAATCATGGAGCTTTTTTGGGACTTCCGTGTGGAGCTTTGGGGCCGTTCCGCCTAACTTTTTATGCCCGATTAGGCTTCCAGGGAGGCGGCTAAGCATTATTGACCAATCATGGAGCTTTTTTGGGACTTCCGTGTGGAGCTTTGGAGCCGTTCCGCCTAACTTTTTATGCCCGATTAGGCTTCCAGGGAGGCGGCTAAGCATTATTGACCAATCATGGAGCTTTTTTGGGACTTCCGTGTGGAGCTTTGGGGCCGTTCCGCCTAGCTTTTTATGCCCGATTAGGCTTCCAGGGAGGCGGCTAAGCATTATTGACCAATCATGGAGCTTTTTTGGGACTTCCGTGTGGAGCTTTGGGGCCGTTCCGCCTAACTTTTTATGCCCGATTAGGCTTCCAGGGAGGCGGCTAAGCATTATTGACCAATCATGGAGCTTTTTTGGGACTTCCGTGTGGAGCTTTGGGGCCGTTCCGCCTAGCTTTTTATGCCCGATTAGGCTTCCAGGGAGGCGGCTAAGCATTATTGACCAATCATGGAGCTTTTTTGGTACTTCCGTGTGGAGCTTTGGGGCCGTTCCGCCTAACTTTTTATGCCCGATTGGGCTTCCAGGGACGCGGCTAAGCATTTTTGACCAATCATGGAGCTTTTTTGGGACTTCCAGCCGGTGCTTTGGGGGCCTTCCCCCTCACTTTCTACGCCCGATTGGGCTTCCAGGGACGCGGCTAAGCATTTTTAACAGAAATGGAGCTTTTTGAGGACCTCCACACGGAGCTCCAGGGCCGGTCCGCCTCACTTTTTACGCCCGATTACGCTTCCAGGGACGCGGCTAAGCATTTTTGACCAATCATGGAGCTTTTTTGGGACTTCCAGCCGGTGCTTTGGGGGCCTTCCCCCTCACTTTCTACGCCCGATTGGGCTTCCAGGGACGCGGCTAAGCATTTTTAACAGAAATGGAGCTTTTTGAGGACCTCCACACGGAGCTCCAGGGCCGGTCCGCCTCACTTTTTACGCCCGATTACGCTTCCAGGGACGCGGCTAAGCATTTTTAACACGTTATGGAGCTTTTTGAGGACCTCCACACGGAGCTCCAGGGCCGGTCCGCCTCACTTTTTACGCCCGATTAGATTTGCATAATAATTTGGAACACGGTGCCGTGTTCCAAATTATTATGCGGGCTGGTGCTTGGGGCTGGCGTCCGCCTATAGTGGTTTAATTTCGGGAGGAAGATTCATTTTCGTCCCAAGCCCGCCGCTGGAGAAAATCTTAGGTACCAGGAGTGGATTTTTTTTGTCCACTCAGGAGGGGGACGTTGACTGGTTCGGTGTCCGGGGGAAAGTGCTCTTTTCTCGGCCAGGAGAAAGATGAGACTCCGAGCCCGCCGCTGGAGAAAATTTTAGGTACCAGGAGCGGATTTTTTTTTCTCCAGGGGCGTTCCGCCTAACATTTTACGCCCGATTACGCTTCCAGGGACGCGGCTAAGCATTTTTAACACGTTATGGAGCTTTTTGAGGACCTCCACACGGAGCTCCAGGGCCGGTCCGCCTCACTTTTTACGCCCGATTACGCTTCCAGGGACGCGGCTAAGCATTTTTGACCAATCATGGAGCTTTTTTGGGACTTCCAGCCGGTGCTTTGGGGGCCTTCCCCCTCACTTTCTACGCCCGATTGGGCTTCCAGGGACGCGGCTAAGCATTTTTAACAGAAATGGAGCTTTTTGCGGAGCTCCAGCCGGTGCCACCGGCAGGCCGTGCACGCGGACGAGATGACCGAAAAAAGCTCCAGGAGAGCGGATGGACGCTTTTTAAGCACCGAGGCGGAGATCGCGGAGCTTTAATAGACTTCCAGCGGGCCCAAAGCGGCCAGGCAGACGGCGCAGCGCGACCTGGTACCTCGCACGGGACGCATCGCCCCCCCCCGCGCACAGTTCCAGGGGGCCGGGATGACGTTTCAAAGCTGCCGCTGCAGCTGCGGCGGGGAGTGGCCTCCCTCCGGTGGACACGACGAGTAAATGACACCGGCCGCTGACGCAAACCCACGCCGGGCAGGAGAGCTCGGAAGGCGGCTAAGATTTCAAGGAAGGACCCCCCCCCCCTGCGCAGACCTCCACTAGGCCAGGATGACTTTTCAAAGCTGCCTCTGCAGCTGCGGCGGGGAGTTGCCTCCCTCCGGTGGACACGACGAGTAAATACACCAGCACTTGCTCTTAGATTTGTTTCTTTTTTCTTTCTTTTAGCTTCCATAATGTTACCGGGCGCTGACGCAAACCCACGCCGGGCAGGAGAGCTCGGAAGGCGGCTAAGATTTCAAGGAAGACCCCCCCTGCGCAGACCTCCACTAGGCCAGGATGACTTTTCAAAGCTGCCTCTGCAGCTGCGGCGGGGAGTTGCCTCCCTCCGGTGGACACGACGAGTAAATACACCAGCACTTGCTCTTAGATTTGTTTCTTTTTTCTTTCTTTTAGCTTCCATAATGTTACCGGGCGCTGACGCAAACCCACGCCGGGCAGGAGAGCTCGGAAGGCGGCTAAGATTTCAAGGAAGACCCCCCCTGCGCAGACCTCCACTAGGCCGGGATGACTGTTCAGCTGCGGCGGGGAGTGGCCTCCCTCCGGTCGGCACGACGAGTAAATGACACCGGCCGCTGACGCAAACCCACGCCGGGCAGGAGAGCTCGGAAGGCGGCTAAGATTTCAAGGAAGACCCCCCCTGCGCAGACCTCCACTAGGCCAGGATGACTTTTCAAAGCTGCCTCTGCAGCTGCGGCGGGGAGTTGCCTCCCTCCGGTGGACACGACGAGTAAATACACCAGCACTTGCTCTTAGATTTGTTTCTTTTTTCTTTCTTTTAGCTTCCATAATGTTACCGGGCGCTGACGCAAACCCACGCCGGGCAGGAGAGCTCGGAAGGCGGCTAAGATTTCAAGGAAGACCCCCCCTGCGCAGACCTCCACTAGGCCGGGATGACTGTTCAGCTGCGGCGGGGAGTGGCCTCCCTCCGGTCGGCACGACGAGTAAATGACACCGGCCGCTGACGCAAACCCACGCCGGACAGGAGAGCTCGGAAGGCGGCTAAGATTTCAAGGAAGACCCCCCCTGCGCAGACCTCCACTAGGCCGGGATGACTGTTCAGCTGTGGCGGGGAGTGGCCTCCCTCCGGTCGGCACGACGAGTAAATGACACCGGCCGCTGACGCAAACCCACGCCGGACAGGAGAGCTCGGAAGGCGGCTAAGATTTCAAGGAAGACCCCCCCTGCGCAGACCTCCACTAGGCCGGGATGACTGTTCAGCTGTGGCGGGGAGTGGCCTCCCTCCGGTCGGCACGACGAGTAAATGACACCGGCCGCTGACGCAAACCCACGCCGGACAGGAGAGCTCGGAAGGCGGCTAAGATTTCAAGGAAGACCCCCCCTGCGCAGACCTCCACTAGGCCGGGATGACTGTTCAGCTGTGGCGGGGAGTGGCCTCCCTCCGGTCGGCACGACGAGTAAATGACACCGGCCGCTGACGCAAACCCACGCCGGACAGGAGAGCTCGGAAGGCGGCTAAGATTTCAAGGAAGACCCCCCCTGCGCAGACCTCCACTAGGCCGGGATGACTGTTCAGCTGTGGCGGGGAGTGGCCTCCCTCCGGTCGGCACGACGAGTAAATGACACCGGCCGCTGACGCAAACCCACGCCGGACAGGAGAGCTCGGAAGGCGGCTAAGATTTCAAGGAAGACCCCCCCTGCGCAGACCTCCACTAGGCCGGGATGACTGTTCAGCTGTGGCGGGGAGTGGCCTCCCTCCGGTGGACACGACGAGTAAATACACCAGCACTTGCTCTTAGATTTGTTTCTTTTTTCTTTCTTTTAGCTTCCATAATGTTACCGGGCGCTGACGCAAACCCACGCCGGGCAGGAGAGCTCGGAAGGCGGCTAAGATTTCAAGGAAGACCCCCCCTGCGCAGACCTCCACTAGGCCGGGATGACTGTTCAGCTGTGGCGGGGAGTGGCCTCCCTCCGGTCGGCACGACGAGTAAATGACACCGGCCGCTGACGCAAACCCACGCCGGACAGGAGAGCTCGGAAGGCGGCTAAGATTTCAAGGAAGACCCCCCCTGCGCAGACCTCCACTAGGCCGGGATGACTGTTCAGCTGTGGCGGGGAGTGGCCTCCCTCCGGTCGGCACGACGAGTAAATGACACCAGCACTTGCTCTTAGATTTGTTTCTTTTTTCTTTCTTTTAGCTTCCATAATGTTACCGGCCGCTGACGCAAACCCACGCCGGGCAGGAGAGCTCAAAAGCCGGGTAACATTTCAAGGAACGAACCACCGCGGAGCCAAAGAGGGGGCGCGGACGCGAAACTCACGCCGGGCAGGAGAGCTTGAAAGCCGGGTAACATTTCAAGGAACCACCGCTGACTATTTTGGGAAAATCTGAGATAAATATCACTTGCATAATAATTTGGAACACGGTCCCGTGTTCCAAATTATTATGCAAAATGTATTTAGACACCAGCAATCGCACTTAGATTTGTTTCTTTTTTCTTTCTTTTAGCTTCCATAATGTTACCGGGCGCTGACGCAAACCCACGCCGGGCAGGAGAGCTCAAAAGCCGGGTAACATTTCAAGGAAGCTATTTAGGAAAATCTGAGATAAATATCATTTGCATAATAATTTGGAACACGGTCCCGTGTTCCAAATTATTATGCAAAATGTATTTAAGTGTCATAAAGATTACATTTTTTGTTTTTCAAGTACTGAAATCACCCTCAGTCATGGTACAGTCCATGGTAGTCTGCCAGGTGAGCGCAATTGTAGTAATTAACAAGTCTATTTAAGTTCCGCGTTTTTAAGCGTTCGGCCATTTCGTTCAACCATGGGGAGGAAAAAGGATCTCTCTGCTGTCGAGAAGCGTGAAATCGTTCGATGCCTTGGACAAGGTATGCAGACATTCGATATTGCACGAAAGCTTAAGCGCGACCATCGAACTTTGAAGAAATTCGTCGCTGATTCGGAGCACACGCGTGTTCGTGCAGACAAAGGCACACCGAGAAAGATTTCTGCAAGACAAAAACGTCGAATCAAGAGGGTGGCTGCTAGCATGCCGCTACGTACTAGCAAACAAATATTCGACGCCGCACGTGCCAGTCAAGTCCCACGAACGTCGAGGTGCAGGATCCTACAGAGCCTCGCAGTTATGCGGAAACCCTCCATTCGGCCACCCCTCAACAACGCGAACAAGCAGAAACGGCTGCAGTGGGCCCAGGATTACATGAAGACTAATTTTCAGACAGTCCTGTTCACTGATGAGTGTCGTGCAACACTCGACGGTCCAGGTAGGTGTAGAAATTTAGAATAATTGTCAATTTCTGTCTATGTGAAGCCCTTTGAGACTGCTTGTGATTTAGGGCTATACAAATAAACTTGATTTGACTTGACTTTACAGATGGATGGAGTCGTGGATGGTTGGTGGACGGCCACGATAGCCCAACAAGGCTGCGGCGTCAGCAAGAAGGTGGCGGAGTCATGTTTTGGGCCGGAATCATGGGGAGAGAGCTGCTTGGCCCCTTTAGGGTCCCTGAAGGCGTGAAAATGACGTCTGTAACGTATGTGGAGTTTCTGAGTGACCACTTTCGTCCATGGTACAACAGGAAGAACCGTGCTTTCCGGAGCAAAATCATCTTCATGCACGACAATGCACCATCTCATGCTGCAAGAAATACTTCAGCAGCTTTGGCTAATATGGGACTGAAAGGGGAGAAGCTGATGGTGTGGCCACCATCCTCCCCTGACCTCAATCCTATTGAAAACTTTTGGAGCATCGTCAAGCAGAAGATCTACGAGGGTGGGAGGCAGTTCACTTCCAAACAGCAGCTCTGGGAGGCTATTCTGAAATCCTGCAAAGACATTCAACCAGAAACTGTCCAAAATCTCACAAGGTCAATGGATGCAAGGATTGTGAAGCTGCTGTTAAATAAAGGCTCCTATGTTAAAATGTAACTTGTTTGTTTTTGATTGAAAAATCCGCCGGCCAAAGAGGGGGCGCGGACGCGAAACTCACGCCGGGCAGGAGAGCTCAAAAGCCGGGTAACATTTCAAGGAACCACCGCGGAGCCAAAGAGGGGGCGCGGACGCGAAACTCACGCCGGGCAGGAGAGCTTGAAAGCCGGGTAACATTTCAAGGAACCACCGCTGACTATTTTGGGAAAATCTGAGATAAATATCACTTGCATAATAATTTGGAACACGGTGAAAAGCCGGGTAACATTTCAAGGAACCACCGCGGAGCCAAAGAGGGGGCGCGGACGCGAAACTCACGCCGGGCAGGAGAGCTTGAAAGCCGGGTAACATTTCAAGGAACCACCGCTGACTATTTTGGGAAAATCTGAGATAAATATCACTTGCATAATAATTTGGAACACGGTGTGTGTGTGCGATTGCTGGTGTATTTACTCGTCGTGTCCACCGGAGGACGGCAACTCCCCGCCGCAGCGGCAGCGGCAGCGCTTAAATGTCTTCCCGGCCGCCTGGAACTCTGCACGGGGCGTGTTTCGTACCAGATCGCGCTGCGCCGTCAGCCGAGCCGCGCGCGGTCCGCTGGAAGTCTACACCCTGTTCCAAATTATTATGCAAATCGTATTTAAGTGTCAGAAAGATTAAATTTTTTGTTTTTCAATTAAACTCATGGACGGTATTCCGTGTGAGGGCTCTTTGGATAACTGAGATCAATTTCAGACACCGGTGATGATTACCGGCCAGTTGAGCCCACATTAAGGAGAAACTACTCAAGAATGGCGTTCCACATTATTAAGCAGATGATTTGAAGTTCGCTTTGAGCAGTGGCGGACGCCAACCCACGACCGGTGGGAGAGCTCGGAGGGCGGATGGGCTTTCAAGGAAGCCCCCCAGGCCGGTCCCACTCGCACTTAGAATTTTTTATTTTTTTTTTGGCTTCCATAATGTACCGGGCGCGGACGCGAAACCCACGCCGGGCAGGAGAGCTCGAAAGGCGGATAAGCATTCAAGGAAGCACCGTCTGGAGCTTCAGAGCCGTTCCGCCTAACATTTTACGCCCGATTGGGGTTCCAGGGAGGCGGGTAAGCATTTTTAACCAACCATGGAGCTTTTCTCGGACTTCCGTCTGGAGCTTCAGAGCCGTTCCGCCTAACATTTTACGCCCGATTGGGGTTCCAGGGAGGCGGGTAAGCATTTTTAACCAACCATGGAGCTTTTCTCGGACTTCCGTCTGGAGCTTCAGAGCCGTTCCGCCTAACATTTTACGCCCGATTGGGGTTCCAGGGAGGCGGGTAAGCATTTTTAACCAACCATGGAGCTTTTCTCGGACTTCCGTCTGGAGCTTCAGAGCCGTTCCGCCTAACATTTTACGCCCGATTGGGGTTCCAGGGAGGCGGGTAAGCATTTTTAACCAACCATGGAGCTTTTCTCGGACTTCCGTCTGGAGCTTCAGAGCCGTTCCGCCTAACATTTTACGCCCGATTGGGGTTCCAGGGAGGCGGGTAAGCATTTTTAACCAACCATGGAGCTTTTCTCGGACTTCCGTCTGGAGCTTCAGAGCCGTTCCGCCTAACATTTTACGCCCGATTGGGGTTCCAGGGAGGCGGGTAAGCATTTTTAACCAACCATGGAGCTTTTCTCGGACTTCCGTCTGGAGCTTCAGAGCCGTTCCGCCTAACATTTTACGCCCGATTGGGGTTCCAGGGAGGCGGGTAAGCATTTTTAACCAACCATGGAGCTTTTCTCGGACTTCCGTCTGGAGCTTCAGAGCCGTTCCGCCTAACATTTTACGCCCGATTGGGGTTCCAGGGAGGCGGGTAAGCATTTTTAACCAACCATGGAGCTTTTCTCGGACTTCCGTCTGGAGCTTCAGAGCCGTTCCGCCTAACATTTTACGCCCGATTGGGGTTCCAGGGAGGCGGGTAAGCATTTTTAACCAACCATGGAGCTTTTCTCGGACTTCCGTCTGGAGCTTCAGAGCCGTTCCGCCTAACATTTTACGCCCGATTGGGGTTCCAGGGAGGCGGGTAAGCATTTTTAACCAACCATGGAGCTTTTCTCGGACTTCCGTCTGGAGCTTCAGAGCCGTTCCGCCTAACATTTTACGCCCGATTGGGGTTCCAGGGAAGCGGGTAAGCATTTTTAACCAACCATGGAGCTTTTCTCGGACTTCCGTCTGGAGCTTCAGAGCCGTTCCGCCTAACATTTTACGCCCGATTGGGGTTCCAGGGAGGCGGGTAAGCATTTTTAACCAACCATGGAGCTTTTCTCGGACTTCCGTCTGGAGCTTCAGAGCCGTTCCGCCTAACATTTTACGCCCGATTGGGGTTCCAGGGAGGCGGGTAAGCATTTTTAACCAACCATGGAGCTTTTCTCGGACTTCCGTCTGGAGCTTCAGAGCCGTTCCGCCTAACATTTTACGCCCGATTGGGGTTCCAGGGAGGCGGGTAAGCATTTTTAACCAACCATGGAGCTTTTCTCGGACTTCCGTCTGGAGCTTCAGAGCCGTTCCGCCTAACATTTTACGCCCGATTGGGGTTCCAGGGAGGCGGGTAAGCATTTTTAACCAACCATGGAGCTTTTCTCGGACTTCCGTCTGGAGCTTCAGAGCCGTTCCGCCTAACATTTTACGCCCGATTGGGGTTCCAGGGAGGCGGGTAAGCATTTTTAACCAACCATGGAGCTTTTCTCGGACTTCCGTCTGGAGCTTCAGAGCCGTTCCGCCTAACATTTTACGCCCGATTGGGGTTCCAGGGAGGCGGGTAAGCATTTTTAACCAACCATGGAGCTTTTCTCGGACTTCCGTCTGGAGCTTCAGAGCCGTTCCGCCTAACATTTTACGCCCGATTGGGGTTCCAGGGAGGCGGGTAAGCATTTTTAACCAACCATGGAGCTTTTCTCGGACTTCCGTCTGGAGCTTCAGAGCCGTTCCGCCTAACATTTTACGCCCGATTGGGGTTCCAGGGAGGCGGGTAAGCATTTTTAACCAACCATGGAGCTTTTCTCGGACTTCCGTCTGGAGCTTCAGAGCCGTTCCGCCTAACATTTTACGCCCGATTGGGGTTCCAGGGAGGCGGGTAAGCATTTTTAACCAACCATGGAGCTTTTCTCGGACTTCCGTCTGGAGCTTCAGAGCCGTTCCGCCTAACATTTTACGCCCGATTGGGGTTCCAGGGAGGCGGGTAAGCATTTTTAACCAACCATGGAGCTTTTCTCGGACTTCCGTCTGGAGCTTCAGAGCCGTTCCGCCTAACATTTTACGCCCGATTGGGGTTCCAGGGAGGCGGGTAAGCATTTTTAACCAACCATGGAGCTTTTCTCGGACTTCCGTCTGGAGCTTCAGAGCCGTTCCGCCTAACATTTTACGCCCGATTGGGGTTCCAGGGAGGCGGGTAAGCATTTTTAACCAACCATGGAGCTTTTCTCGGACTTCCGTCTGGAGCTTCAGAGCCGTTCCGCCTAACATTTTACGCCCGATTGGGGTTCCAGGGAAGCGGGTAAGCATTTTTAACCAACCATGGAGCTTTTCTCGGACTTCCGTCTGGAGCTTCAGAGCCGTTCCGCCTAACATTTTACGCCCGATTGGGGTTCCAGGGAGGCGGGTAAGCATTTTTAACCAACCATGGAGCTTTTCTCGGACTTCCGTCTGGAGCTTCAGAGCCGTTCCGCCTAACATTTTACGCCCGATTGGGGTTCCAGGGAGGCGGGTAAGCATTTTTAACCAACCATGGAGCTTTTCTCGGACTTCCGTCTGGAGCTTCAGAGCCGTTCCGCCTAACATTTTACGCCCGATTGGGGTTCCAGGGAGGCGGGTAAGCATTTTTAACCAACCATGGAGCTTTTCTCGGACTTCCGTCTGGAGCTTCAGAGCCGTTCCGCCTAACATTTTACGCCCGATTGGGGTTCCAGGGAGGCGGGTAAGCATTTTTAACCAACCATGGAGCTTTTCTCGGACTTCCGTCTGGAGCTTCAGAGCCGTTCCGCCTAACATTTTACGCCCGATTGGGGTTCCAGGGAGGCGGGTAAGCATTTTTAACCAACCATGGAGCTTTTCTCGGACTTCCGTCTGGAGCTTCAGAGCCGTTCCGCCTAACATTTTACGCCCGATTGGGGTTCCAGGGAGGCGGGTAAGCATTTTTAACCAACCATGGAGCTTTTCTCGGACTTCCGTCTGGAGCTTCAGAGCCGTTCCGCCTAACATTTTACGCCCGATTGGGGTTCCAGGGAGGCGGGTAAGCATTTTTAACCAACCATGGAGCTTTTCTCGGACTTCCGTCTGGAGCTTCAGAGCCGTTCCGCCTGACTTTTAACGTAGAGTACCGGGCGCAAACCACTAACTCAAGCCCGGCATGGCAGCTCGAAAGGCGGCTAAGCATTCAAGGAAGCGACGCCGGCCGGTCCGCGGGCCAAATAGGGTCCAGTAAAGTACCGGGCGCGGCCACTAACGCCTTGTGGCGGTCGCCTTGTGGCGGTCGGGGGGTGGCGGTCGGGGCTGGCGCTTGGGGCCGGTGGCGGTCGCCTTGTGGCGGTCGCCTTGTGGCGGTCGGGGGGTGGCGGTCGGGGCTGGCGCTTGGGGCCAGTGGCGGTCGCCTTGTGGCGGTCGCCTTGTGGCGGTCGCCTTGTGGCGGTCGCCTTGTGGCGGTCGGGGGGTGGCGGTCGGGGCTGGCGCTTGGGGCCGGTGGCGCTCGCCTTGTGGCGGTCGCCTTGTGGCGGTCGGGGGGTGGCGGTCGGGGCTGGCGCTTGGGGCCAGTGGCGGTCGCCTTGTGGCGGTCGCCTTGTGGCGGTCGCCTTGTGGCGGTCGCCTTGTGGCGGTCGGGGGGTGGCGGTCGGGGCTGGCGCTTGGGGCCGGTGGCGGTCGCCTTGTGGCGGTCGCCTTGTGGCGGTCGGGGGGTGGCGGTCGGGGCTGGCGCTTGGGGCCGGTGGCGGTCGCCTTGTGGCGGTCGCCTTGTGGCGGTCGGGGGGTGGCGGTCGGGGCTGGCGCTTGGGGCCAGTGGCGGTCGCCTTGTGGCGGTCGCCTTGTGGCGGTCGGGGGGTGGCGGTCGGGGCTGGCGCTTGGGGCCGGTGGCGGTCGCCTTGTGGCGGTCGCCTTGTGGCGGTCGGGGGGTGGCGGTCGGGGCTGGCGCTTGGGGCCAGTGGCGGTCGCCTTGTGGCGGTCGCCTTGTGGCGG
>NC_083750.1:292500-295000 GCF_033458585.1 Syngnathus typhle | reverse complement strand
GTACCGTCCGGGTCCCAGTCAAGAAGAGCCTGCTTCCTGATCCCGTCTGGGCCCGATGCAGAGCAATTCCTCATCTTAGCCAAGTTAGATACAACTTCCTGCCCCAGGATCGGGTGGTAGAATGGTTCGTTATCCGCGGTCAGTCCCACCTCAAAGCCCTTAGTCCATAAAACGGCCTGACCGTTTCCCACTTACTCCAAAGTGTCCATCCACCAACTCCAGCGGCAAATCACATCTAAGGGGCGTCAGACCATCCAAGATCCGCCGTGCCAGCCCCTTCTTCACTACAGAATAGCCGCGCTGCTGGTGGTAGAACACTCTCTTACGCTGGACGAGCCGCCTCGCCCAACCCGTCTGTCATCGGTCTCGAGGTCTGGACCTCGCGGACTTTGTCGGCCACCCTACCTTACCCCCCAGGGCTTTCATGAGATCCAAAGCAGAGGACTCGATCAGGCTAGGCTCCCGACCTGCTTTCTTGACTAAGGCAGCGGTGGCCCGATGCTCCACACCCCCCGCCAGCAGCTCTTCCAGAACTCTATTCATCACCAGATCTGGAAGCGACGAGGGGCAGGTCCATTTCTGGGGCGTCGCCCTGGCAGCCAGGGCTCGCCAACGCACACCGGACGCACCGCCTGCCGCACGACCGCACAGGGACCCCCATTCCACCTCACCTGCTCTCCAGACTCTCCGTTTCCAACAACACATTTTCCGCTTATGACACCTGTACCTTTCCATAAGCTTCACCATCCGAGACTCCTACCATCACTTGGTCCGGAGGCCTCGGACCCCCTTATGCCGATTTCCAGACGGGCCCTCTCCCGCTTCTTCATTCACGCCGCCTCGGAGAGCAGGCTGTAGCGCTAACACGACCCCCGCCACCCCAACTCTCATACCCGAGGCAACGGAGGTCATTGACACCACTGAGGAGTTCTCAAGAGCTTCGCCAGCCGGGGTCCACCCGCTCCTTCGGCCTGACTGACTGTGGCTCTGATCCTGTGCCTCTGTCTATACGGACTTCCTAACCAAGGAGTTTTTGCAACCATGGCCCGTAGAAGTGACTACAAGCCGTTTGGGGACCCCGAGCAATGCCTCCGGTGGTTGGTCCCCATGGCCCCCGGAGAGGTTGATCCGCTGGCCGCGCACGTGCCCAACCTCAAGCACGTCCCGGGGAGGTAGCTCGAGCAGCAGCAGCCCCTCACCTAGCTGCGCCTCAGCCCATTTTTGGTAACCCAGAACGGCCTTCCTGGGTGGTCTGTAAGATATTAGACATGTCTACTGCCTCACTACCGTGAGAACACATAGGAGAACAAAGTCCCCCGACACTATAGAGCTATACATCGAGATCCACCCCGAGCAGCCGTCTGCCAGGCCGCGCAGCCTAGCACCAACTCGTAAGCCACCGCAGTCCAACCCACTAAGGAGAGGCCTGCCACATAGTGTCAGACTCACCCCCCGTAAAGCTGGCCAACGGACAACTCGCAATCCAACTGCCCGGAGCTACAAAAGCCCAGAGAGCTATGGAGCTCATCAACGGGGAGGAAAGCGGCCTGCAACAAACTGGCCACTACCCCCCGTACACCACATATTCGCCCCAAAAGGATTTGAGAAACGCATTCGGCAAAGGTCCAAGCGAGCACATAGGCATCCACGTGACACCCACCCACTCGGCCTGGCCTCCGTTCTATACCACTAGGCGCCGCCCACACCAGTGCGCAGATTCGGGTCATCTCGGTCTCGCTACCATACGGTCACACCCTGCGTACCAACAGAGCGCTGAGCGAACGCTAAGCCAGCCTACAGAGGTGTTAGAGTGCGACTCACAGGGAGAGGAACCGTCCGCCCAACGTCGGCCTAGGCCGAGGCCGGCAGGGGCCCTTTCCAAGGCGAGTCTATATTGCCAGTCGGTCAGTTTGGGAAAGTTGGGGGGGTACCCGGTGGCCGTCGGGAACAGACAGGGGCCGGTCGGGAGGGAGGGGGTAAGTTTGGCCGCTGGGAACAAGCGCCCACCCTGGGGAGTTTACTTACGAGCCAAAGCCGGGAACAGACACAAGCCCGGGAGCCTCGCAGTCTCAAAGACTTTCATCCCTCTATCAGAGACATCAGACCGCACAGAATCCGAGACACTACCGAACACAAGTAGCGCTCAGGGAGAACACTCTCACCTAGCTGATTGCGTTAGCCTGCCAGTGCGGGGTGTCTGAAAACCACAGTCTCAAAACTTTCATCTCTCCAGCAGAGATATCAGCCCGCACAGAGTCCAAGACACTACCGAACACAAGTAGCGCCAGAGAGAATATTCTCACCTTTCGGGTCAGGAAGGTCGCCCAGCCATGCAGCCCCTTCCAAAAGTCTGCACGCCCACCGATTTGATGAGCCAGCACGGCGATTCTGGCCAATACCTTGTCACGCTCTGTGCGGGGGGGTAAAATGTGCGGGCGCCGTTCCCCCCTAAGCTGATTGCGTTAGCCGGCTAGTGCGGGGTGTCTGAAAACCGCAAGCC
>NC_083750.1:272500-285000 GCF_033458585.1 Syngnathus typhle | reverse complement strand
GGTGGGAGCCGGGGGGTCGAAGGGGTTCCGGCCGCCCCGCCGTCCTCAGCGCCGCTGTCACCCAGACGGGAAGCTGCGCCCCGTCCGAGTCAGACTCGGTCGGTGCGGCCCGCTGTGGCCAGCTGGCAACTAGCTACGGAAGGGTACCGGCGCTCCCGACGAACCCGCCGGGGTGGCTGGTGACCAACGCTGCGTTCGGCGCTTATTGCTGCGACCGGGAGGGAAGCTGCGCCCCGTCCGAGTCAGACTCGGTCGTTGCGGCCCCCCCGAGCCCGCACGCCTCTCGCGGAAGGTCATACGCCACCGGCGGCACGAAAGACGCCTCCCGCAACGCGGTAGTCGGGAAAGGCTATTCGGATAGTCGAGCAGAGTTGCGACAACACATCCCGCGGTGCCGTCTGGTTAGGCAAGGGTTTGAGAAACAGCATTCGCGGTAGACCGGCGCGGCCGGCGGACACCCACGCGGCGTGCCGCAATCGGATCGCGCGCTCGGCCTCCGTTGATTTCCTCTAGGTGGGTGATTCGGGGCGTCTCGGTCTCGCTGCCGTTCGGTCGCGCCAAGGCCTGCGGGGGCGGCGCGTAGCGCACGCTCTCGCGGCGGCCGAGGCGCTAGAGTGCGACCCGCAAGTGGGGAGGAACCGTCCACCCAACGCCGGCGCGAGCCGGGGCCGGTGGGGGCCCTACCAAGGCGGGTCATGAGTGCCAGTCGGTCAGTTCGGGAGAAGGGGAGGGTACTCGGAGGCCCGCCGGGAGCAGACGGGGGTCCGGAAGCTGAGGGGGGTGAAGGACGGCGGCCGGGAGCAGACGGCCGTCCCCGGGAGGGGGTGTTCGTTCACGTGCGGACGCCGGGAGCAGGCGGCCGTCACGCGATTCTGCCAACCGTTCCTACCGGCCTGTGTTTAAGGAGGCGGCCGGTCCTCCGTCCTTGGATGGATAAGATTCGCAGATTTTCGCCCGGCCTGTGTTTAAGGAGGCGGCCGGTTCCCTCCTTCCTTCCTTTCTTGGATGTATAACATTCGCAGATTTTCGCCCGGCCGGTGGTTTAAGGAGGCGGCCGGTCCTCCCTCCTTGGATGTATAACATTCGCAGATTTTCGCCCGGCCTATGTTTAGTGAGGCGACCGGTCCTCCCTCCTTGGATGTATAACATTCGCATATTTTCGCCCGGCCGGTGGTTTAAGGAGGCGGCCGGTCCTCCCTCCTTGGATGTATAACATTCGCAGATTTTCGCCCGGCCTATGTTTAGTGAGGCGACCGGTCCTCCGTGGAGAGCGACCCGCAAGTGGGGAGGAACCGTCCACCCAACGCCGGCGCGAGCCGGGGCCGGTGGGGGCCCTACCAAGGCGGGTCTCATTGCCTGTCGGTCAGTTCGGGAGAAGGTGGGGGTACTCGGAGGCCCGCCGGGAGCAGACGGGGGTCCGGAAGGTGAGGGGGTGAAGGACGGCGGTCGGGAGCAGACGGCCGTCCCCGGGAGGGGGTGTTCGTTCACGTGCGGACGCCGGGAGCAGGCGGCCGTCACGCAATTCTGCCAACCGTTCCCACCGGCCTGTGTTTAAGGAGGCGGCCGGTCCTCCACGAGAAGAATTCTGCCAAACGTTCCACCGGCCTGTGTTTAAGGAGGCGGCCGGTCCTCCCCGTCGTTCCGCCGGCTTGTGTTTAAGGAGGCGGCCGGTCCTCCACGAGAAGAATTCTGCCAAACGTTCCACCGGCCTGTGTTTAAGGAGGCGGCCGGTCCTCCCCGTCGTTCCGCCGGCTTGTGTTTAAGGAGGCGGCCGGTCCTCCACTATTCCTTCCTTGGATGGAAAGCATGTAGCACTTTGAAAATTTTCGAGCACTGTGACACTTTGAAAATTTTCGAGAGTTTTTGTACTTAGAAAATTTTTCGCTCTTGCACTTCCAGAGTGCTTTGCGGTAGCTCCTAGGTTCGCTGTCCGAGCATGTGAACACTTTTTGGGGGGGAACACATCGCTAGAGACACCAGCCGCCTGGTTCTCGGGGCCAAAACTTGTGTTCCCCACACTCGTTCTGACTATATTTTGCGATTTGGGGGTAAAGGTAATGAGTACAGTGACTAGGGGGACCAACTCATCGTACTCTGGCGCACCAACAGACCAAAGCTGGTACTGCACTTACCCCTGGTACCCCAACGCCTGGTACCTGACGGGCGAGAGGCTGATTTTTCGCTATTTGCGGCCGACCGAGGGAACCAGACAAAGCGGACACTTTACGGCGCAAGAGCCGTTGGCACTTAGAAATTTTTCGACAAAGTTGGCGCGAGCTCCAGAAGGAGAGGCTGATTTTTCGCTATTTGTGGCCGACCGAGGGAACCAGGCAAAGCGGACACTTTACGGCGCAAGAGCCGTTGGCACTTAGAAATTTTTTGACAAAGTTGGCGCGAGCTCCAGAAGGAGAGGCTGATTTTTCGCTATTTGTGGCCGACCGAGGGAACCAGGCAAAGCGGACACTTTACGGCGCAAGAGCCGTTGGCACTTAGAAAATATTCGCCAAAGTTGGCACGAGCTCCAGAAGGAGAGGCTGATTTTTCGCTATTTGTGGCCGACCGAGGGAACCAGACAAAGCGGACACATTACGGCGCAAGAGCCGTTGGCACTTAGAAAATATTCGCCAAAGTTGGCACGAGCTCCAGAAGGAGAGGCTGATTTTTCGCTATTTGTGGCCGACCGAGGGAACCAGACAAAGCGGACACATTACGGCGCAAGAGCCGTTGGCACTTGCGCGAGCTCCAGAAGGAGAGGCTGATTTTTCGCTATTTGTGGCCGACCGAGGGAACCAGACAAAGCGGACACTTTACGGCGCAAGAGCCGTTGGCACTTAGAAAATATTCGCCAAAGTTGGCGCGAGCTCCAGAAGGAGAGGCTGATTTTTCGCTATTTGTGGCCGACCGAGGGAACCAGACAAAGCGGACACATTACGGCGCAAGAGCCGTTGGCACTTGCGCGAGCTCCAGAAGGAGAGGCTGATTTTTCGCTATTTGTGGCCGACCGAGGGAACCAGACAAAGCGGACACTTTACGGCGCAAGAGCCGTTGGCACTTAGAAAATATTCGCCAAAGTTGGCGCGAGCTCCAGAAGGAGAGGCTGATTTTTCGCTATTTGTGGCCGACCGAGGGAACCAGGCAAAGCGGACACATTACGGCGCAAGAGCCGTTGGCACTTAGGCGAGCTCCAGAAGGAGAGGCTGATTTTTCGCCGTTCGTGGCCGACCGAGGGAACCAGGCAAAGCGGACACATTACGGCGCAAGAGCCGTTGGCACTTAGGCGAGCTCCAGAAGGAGAGGCTGGTTTTTCGCTATTTGTGGCCGACCGAGGGAACCAGGCAAAGCGGACACATTACGGCGCAAGAGCCGTTGGCACTTAGAAAATATTCGCCAAAGTTGGCACGAGCTCCAGAAGGAGAGGCTGATTTTTCGCTATTTGTGGCCGACCGAGGGAACCAGGCAAAGCGGACACATTACGGCGCAAGAGCCGTTGGCACTTAGGCGAGCTCCAGAAGGAGAGGCTGATTTTTCGCCGTTCGTGGCCGACCGAGGGAACCAGGCAAAGCGGACACATTACGGCGCAAGAGCCGTTGGCACTTAGGCGAGCTCCAGAAGGAGAGGCTGCTTTTTCGCTATTTGTGGCCGACCGAGGGAACCAGGCAAAGCGGACACATTACGGCGCAAGAGCCGTTGGCACTTAGGCGAGCTCCAGAAGGAGAGGCTGATTTTTCGCCGTTTGTGGCCGACCGAGGGAACCAGGCAAAGCGGACACATTACGGCGCAAGAGCCGTTGGCACTTAGGCGAGCTCCAGAAGGAGAGGCTGGTTTTTCGCTATTTGTGGCCGACCGAGGGAACCAGGCAAAGCGGACACATTACGGCGCAAGAGCCGTTGGCACTTAGAAAATATTCGCCAAAGTTGGCACGAGCTCCAGAAGGAGAGGCTGATTTTTCGCTATTTGTGGCCGACCGAGGGAACCAGGCAAAGCGGACACATTACGGCGCAAGAGCCGTTGGCACTTAGGCGAGCTCCAGAAGGAGAGGCTGATTTTTCGCCGTTCGTGGCCGACCGAGGGAACCAGGCAAAGCGGACACATTACGGCGCAAGAGCCGTTGGCACTTAGAAAATATTCGCCAAAGTTGGCACGAGCTCCAGAATGAGAGGCTGATTTTTCGCCGTTTGTGGCCGACCGAGGGAACCAGACAAAGCGGACACATTACGGCGCAAGAGCCGTTGGCACTTAGGCGAGCTCCAGAAGGAGAGGCTGATTTTTCGCTATTTGTGGCCGACCGAGGGAACCAGGCAAAGCGGACACTTTACGGCGCAAGAGCCGTTGGCACTTAGAAAATATTCGCCAAAGTTGGCGCGAGCTCCAGAAGGAGAGGCTGATTTTTCGCCGTTTGTGGCCGACCGAGGGAACCAGGCAAAGCGGACACTTTACGGCGCAAGAGCCGTTGGCACTTAGGCGAGCTCCAGAAGGAGAGGCTGATTTTTCGCTATTTGTGGCCGACCGAGGGAACCAGGCAAAGCGGACACTTTACGGCGCAAGAGCCGTTGGCACTTAGAAAATATTCGCCAAAGTTGGCGCGAGCTCCAGAAGGAGAGGCTGATTTTTCGCCGTTTGTGGCCGACCGAGGGAACCAGACAAAGCGGACACATTACGGCGCAAGAGCCGTTGGCACTTAGAAGATATTTGCCAAAGTTGGCGCGAGCTCCAGAAGGAGAGGCTGATTTTTCGCCGTTCGTGGCCGACCGAGGGAACCAGGCAAAGCGGACACATTACGGCGCAAGAGCCGTTGGCACTTAGAAAATATTCGCCAAAGTTGGCGCGAGCTCCAGAAGGAGAGGCTGATTTTTCGCCGTTCGTGGCCGACCGAGGGAACCAGGCAAAGCGGACACATTACGGCGCAAGAGCCGTTGGCACTTAGAAAATATTCGCCAAAGTTGGCGCGAGCTCCAGAAGGAGAGGCTGATTTTTCGCCGTTCGTGGCCGACCGAGGGAACCAGGCAAAGCGGACACATTACGGCGCAAGAGCCGTTGGCACTTAGAAAATATTCGCCAAAGTTGGCGCGAGCTCCAGAAGGAGAGGCTGATTTTTCGCCGTTCGTGGCCGACCGAGGGAACCAGGCAAAGCGGAAACATTACGGCGAATGAGCCGTTGGCACTTAGAAAATTTTTGAGCTTTTTTCGGACTTCCGTGAGGCTGATTTTGCGCTATTCGCGGCCGACCGGGGAACCAGCGCGGAGCGGACACATTACGGCGAATGAGCCGTTGGCACTTAGAAAATTTTTGAGCTTTTTTTCGGACTTCCGTGTGGAGCTTTGGGGCCGTTCCGCCTAACTTTTTATGCCCGATTAGGCTTCCAGGGAGGCGGCTAAGCATTATTGACCAATCATGGAGCTTTTTTGGGACTTCCGTGTGGAGCTTTGGGGCCGTTCCGCCTAACTTTTTATGCCCGATTAGGCTTCCAGGGAGGCGGCTAAGCATTATTGACCAATCATGGAGCTTTTTTGGGACTTCCGTGTGGAGCTTTGGAGCCGTTCCGCCTAACTTTTTATGCCCGATTAGGCTTCCAGGGAGGCGGCTAAGCATTATTGACCAATCATGGAGCTTTTTTGGGACTTCCGTGTGGAGCTTTGGGGCCGTTCCGCCTAGCTTTTTATGCCCGATTAGGCTTCCAGGGAGGCGGCTAAGCATTATTGACCAATCATGGAGCTTTTTTGGGACTTCCGTGTGGAGCTTTGGGGCCGTTCCGCCTAGCTTTTTATGCCCGATTAGGCTTCCAGGGAGGCGGCTAAGCATTTTTGACCAATCATGGAGCTTTTTTGGGACTTCCAGCCGGTGCTTTGGGGGCCTTCCCCCTCACTTTCTACGCCCGATTGGGCTTCCAGGGACGCGGCTAAGCATTTTTAACAGAAATGGAGCTTTTTGAGGACCTCCACACGGAGCTCCAGGGCCGGTCCGCCTCACTTTTTACGCCCGATTACGCTTCCAGGGACGCGGCTAAGCATTTTTAACACGTTATGGAGCTTTTTGAGGACCTCCACACGGAGCTCCAGGGCCGGTCCGCCTCACTTTTTACGCCCGATTAGATTTGCATAATAATTTGGAACACGGTGCCGTGTTCCAAATTATTATGCGGGCTGGTGCTTGGGGCTGGCGTCCGCCTATAGTGGTTTAATTTCGGGAGGAAGATTCATTTTCGTCCCAAGCCCGCCGCTGGAGAAAATCTTAGGTACCAGGAGTGGATTTTTTTTGTCCACTCAGGAGGGGGACGTTGACTGGTTCGGTGTCCGGGGGAAAGTGCTCTTTTCTCGGCCAGGAGAAAGATGAGACTCCGAGCCCGCCGCTGGAGAAAATTTTAGGTACCAGGAGCGGATTTTTTTTTCTCCAGGGGCGTTCCGCCTAACATTTTACGCCCGATTACGCTTCCAGGGACGCGGCTAAGCATTTTTAACACGTTATGGAGCTTTTTGAGGACCTCCACACGGAGCTCCAGGGCCGGTCCGCCTCACTTTTTACGCCCGATTACGCTTCCAGGGACGCGGCTAAGCATTTTTGACCAATCATGGAGCTTTTTTGGGACTTCCAGCCGGTGCTTTGGGGGCCTTCCCCCTCACTTTCTACGCCCGATTGGGCTTCCAGGGACGCGGCTAAGCATTTTTAACAGAAATGGAGCTTTTTGAGGACCTCCACACGGAGCTCCAGGGCCGGTCCGCCTCACTTTTTACGCCCGATTACGCTTCCAGGGACGCGGCTAAGCATTTTTAACACGTTATGGAGCTTTTTGAGGACCTCCACACGGAGCTCCAGGGCCGGTCCGCCTCACTTTTTAGGCCCGATTAGATTTGCATAATAATTTGGAACACGGTGCCGTGTTCCAAATTATTATGCGGGCTGGTGCTTGGGGCTGGCGTCCGCCTATAGTGGTTTAATTTCGGGAGGAAGATTCATTTTCGTCCCAAGCCCGCCGCTGGAGAAAATCTTAGGTACCAGGAGTGGATTTTTTTTGTCCACTCAGGAGGGGGACGTTGACTGGTTCGGTGTCCGGGGGAAAGTGCTCTTTTCTCGGCCAGGAGAAAGATGAGACTCCGAGCCCGCCGCTGGAGAAAATTTTAGGTACCAGGAGCGGATTTTTTTTTCTCCAGGGGCGTTCCGCCTAACATTTTACGCCCGATTACGCTTCCAGGGACGCGGCTAAGCATTTTTAACACGTTATGGAGCTTTTTGAGGACCTCCACACGGAGCTCCAGGGCCGGTCCGCCTCACTTTTTACGCCCGATTACGCTTCCAGGGACGCGGCTAAGCATTTTTGACCAATCATGGAGCTTTTTTGGGACTTCCAGCCGGTGCTTTGGGGGCCTTCCCCCTCACTTTCTACGCCCGATTGGGCTTCCAGGGACGCGGCTAAGCATTTTTAACAGAAATGGAGCTTTTTGCGGAGCTCCAGCCGGTGCCACCGGCAGGCCGTGCACGCGGACGAGATGACCGAAAGAAGCTCCAGGAGAGCGGATGGACGCTTTTTAAGCACCGAGGCGGAGATCGCGGAGCTTTAATAGACTTCCAGCGGGCCCAAAGCGGCCAGGCAGACGGCGCAGCGCGACCTGGTACCTCGCACGGGACGCATCGCCCCCCCCGCGCACAGTTCCAGGGGGCCGGGATGACGTTTCAAAGCTGCCGCTGCAGCTGCGGCGGGGAGTGGCCTCCCTCCGGTGGACACGACGAGTAAATGACACCGGCCGCTGACGCAAACCCACGCCCGGCAGGAGAGCTCGGAAGGCGGCTAAGATTTCAAGGAAGACCCCTCCTGCGCAGACCTCCACTAGGCCAGGATGACTTTTCAAAGCTGCCTCTGCAGCTGCGGCGGGGAGTTGCCTCCCTCCGGTGGACACGACGAGTAAATACACCAGCACTTGCTCTTAGATTTGTTTCTTTTTTCTTTCTTTTAGCTTCCATAATGTTACCGGGCGCTGACGCAAACCCACGCCGGGCAGGAGAGCTCGGAAGGCGGCTAAGATTTCAAGGAAGACCCCCCCTGCGCAGACCTCCACTAGGCCGGGATGACTGTTCAGCTGTGGCGGGGAGTGGCCTCCCTCCGGTCGGCACGACGAGTAAATGACACCGGCCGCTGACGCAAACCCACGCCCGGCAGGAGAGCTCGGAAGGCGGCTAAGATTTCAAGGAAGACCCCCCCTGCGCAGACCTCCACTAGGCCGGGATGACTGTTCAGCTGTGGCGGGGAGTGGCCTCCCTCCGGTCGGCACGACGAGTAAATGACACCGGCCGCTGACGCAAACCCACGCCCGGCAGGAGAGCTCGGAAGGCGGCTAAGATTTCAAGGAAGACCCCCCCTGCGCAGACCTCCACTAGGCCGGGATGACTGTTCAGCTGCGGCGGGGAGTGGCCTCCCTCCGGTCGGCACGACGAGTAAATGACACCGGCCGCTGACGCAAACCCACGCCCGGCAGGAGAGCTCGGAAGGCGGCTAAGATTTCAAGGAAGACCCCCCCTGCGCAGACCTCCACTAGGCCGGGATGACTGTTCAGCTGCGGCGGGGAGTGGCCTCCCTCCGGTCGGCACGACGAGTAAATGACACCGGCCGCTGACGCAAACCCACGCCCGGCAGGAGAGCTCGGAAGGCGGCTAAGATTTCAAGGAAGACCCCCCCTGCGCAGACCTCCACTAGGCCGGGATGACTGTTCAGCTGCGGCGGGGAGTGGCCTCCCTCCGGTCGGCACGACGAGTAAATGACACCGGCCGCTGACGCAAACCCACGCCCGGCAGGAGAGCTCGGAAGGCGGCTAAGATTTCAAGGAAGACCCCCCCTGCGCAGACCTCCACTAGGCCGGGATGACTGTTCAGCTGCGGCGGGGAGTGGCCTCCCTCCGGTCGGCACAACGAGTAAATGACACCGGCCGCTGACGCAAACCCACGCCCGGCAGGAGAGCTCGGAAGGCGGCTAAGATTTCAAGGAAGACCCCCCCTGCGCAGACCTCCACTAGGCCGGGATGACTGTTCAGCTGCGGCGGGGAGTGGCCTCCCTCCGGTCGGCACGACGAGTAAATGACACCGGCCGCTGACGCAAACCCACGCCCGGCAGGAGAGCTCGGAAGGCGGCTAAGATTTCAAGGAAGACCCCCCCTGCGCAGACCTCCACTAGGCCGGGATGACTGTTCAGCTGCGGCGGGGAGTGGCCTCCCTCCGGTCGGCACGACGAGTAAATGACACCGGCCGCTGACGCAAACCCACGCCCGGCAGGAGAGCTCGGAAGGCGGCTAAGATTTCAAGGAAGACCCCCCCTGCGCAGACCTCCACTAGGCCGGGATGACTGTTCAGCTGCGGCGGGGAGTGGCCTCCCTCCGGTCGGCACGACGAGTAAAGCTATTTAGGAAAATCTGAGATAAATATCACTTGCATAATAATTTGGAACACGGTCCCGTGTTCCAAATTATTATGCAAAATGTATTTAGACACCAGCAATCGCACTTAGATTTGTTTCTTTTTTCTTTCTTTTAGCTTCCATAATGTTACCGGGCGCTGACGCAAACCCACGCCGGGCAGGAGAGCTCAAAAGCCGGGTAACATTTCAAGGAAGCTATTTAGGAAAATCTGAGATAAATATCCTTTGCATAATAATTTGGAACACGGTCCCGTGTTCCAAATTATTATGCAAAATGTATTTAAGTGTCATAAAGATTACATTTTTTGTTTTTCAAGTACTGAAATCACCCTCAGTCATGGTACAGTCCATGGTAGTCTGCCAGGTGAGCGCAATTGTAGTAATTAACAAGTCTATTTAAGTTCCGCGTTTTTAAGCGTTCGGCCATTTCGTTCAACCATGGGGAGGAAAAAGGATCTCTCTGCTGTCGAGAAGCGTGAAATCGTTCGATGCCTTGGACAAGGTATGCAGACATTCGATATTGCACGAAAGCTTAAGCGCGACCATCGAACTTTGAAGAAATTCGTCGCTGATTCGGAGCAAACGCGCGTTCGTGCAGACAAAGGCACGACAAGGAAGGTTTCTGCAAGACAAACAAATCGAATCAAGAGGGCGGCTGCAAGCATGCCACTAAAGACGAGCAAACAAATATTCGACGCTGCTGGTGCCAGTGAAGTCCCACGAACGACGAGGTGCAGGATCCTCCAGAGGCTTGCAGTTGTGCGGAAACCCTCCATTCGGCCACCCCTGAACAACGCGAACAAGCAGAAACGGCTGCAGTGGGCCCAGACTTACATGAAGACAAATTTTCAGACAGTCCTGTTCACCGACGAGTGCCGTGCAACCTTGGATGGGCCAGGTAGGGTTTTTTAAGTTTTTCCTTGCACTTTTGAGAGCTCAGGGGATGCTTTGAGAATAATTGTCAATTTCTGTCTATGTGAAGCCCTTTGAGACTGCTTGTGATTTAGGGCTATACAAATAAACTTGATTTGACTTGACTTTACAGATGGATGGAGTCGTGGATGGTTGGTGGACGGCCACGATAGCCCAACAAGGCTGCGGCGTCAGCAGGGAGGTGGCGGAGTGATGTTTTGGGCCGGAATCATGGGGAGAGAGCTGCTTGGCCCCTTTAGGGTCCCTGAAGGCGTCAAAATTACGTCTGTTAACTACGTGGAATTTCTGACTCAACACTTCTGTCCATGGTACAACAGGAAGAACCGTGCTTTCCGTCAAAAGATCATCTTCATGCATGACAATGCACCATCTCATGCTGCAAGAAATACGTCAACGTCTTTGGCATCTATGGGAATAAAGGGAGAGAAACTGATGGTGTGGCCCCCATGCTCCCCTGACCTCAATCCTATTGAAAACTTGTGGAGCATCGTCAAGCAGAAAATCTACGAAGGTGGGAGGCAGTTCAATTCCAAAGAGCAGCTCTGGCAGGCTATTCTTAGATCCTGCCAAGAAATTCAACCAGAAACTGTACAAAAACTCACAAGTTCAGTGGATGGAAGAATCGTGAAGCTGCTGTTGAACAAAGGGTCCTATGTTAAAATGTAACTTTGTTTTTTATTGAAATAAAGGGTCCTATGTTAAAATGTAACTTGTTTGTCTTTTCTTTGAAATAGCTTTTGATTTCAGTAAATATGACCTCCTAATGCTGTAAATTCTTAAGATGGGCATTTCAGTTCATAAAAACCTATAAAATGTTATAAAACTCTGTTGTGCGTAATAATGTGGAACAGTGCATTTTAAGTTTTTTATTTTTTAAAAATTCTGTGATCATTCGGAGGTTTGTTCAATAAAATTAGAATTCATCAAAATAATGGTTGATGACTTGAAAATTATGCTGACTCATTTTGCATCGACTATTTAGGAAAATCTGAGATAAATGTCACTTGCATAATAATTTGGAACACGGTGTAAGTGCGATTGCTGGTGTATTTACTCGTCGTGTCCACCGGAGGACGGCAAATCCCCGCCGCAGCTGCAGCGGCAGCGCTTAAATGTCTTCCCGGCCGCCTGGAACTCTGCACGGGGCGTGTTTCGTCCCGCGCAGCGGTACCAGATCGCGCTGCGCCGTCAGCCGAGCCGCGCGCGGTCCGCTGGAAGTCTACACTGTGTTCCAAATTATTATGCAAATTGTATTTATGTGTCATAAAGATTACATTTTTTGTTTTTCAATTAAACTCATGGATGGTATTACGTGTCAGGGCTCTTTGGATCACTGAGATCAATCTCAGACACCGGGGATCATTACCGGCCAGTTGAGCCCAAATTAAGGAAAAACTACTTAAGAATGGTGTTCCACATTATTAAGCAGATAATTTGAAGTTCGCTTTGAGCAGTGGCGGACGCCAACCCACGACCGGTGGGAGAGCTCGGAGGGCGGATGGGCTTTCAAGGAAGCCCCCCAGGCCGGTCCCACTCGCACTTAGAATTTTTTTTTTTTTTTGGCTTCCATAATGTACCGGGCGCGGACGCGAAACCCACGCCGGGCAGGAGAGCTCGAAAGGCGGATAAGCATTCAAGGAAGCACCGTCTGGAGCTTCAGAGCCGTTCCGCCTAACATTTTACGCCCGATTGGGGTTCCAGGGAGGCGGGTAAGCATTTTTAACCAACCATGGAGCTTTTCTCGGACTTCCGTCTGGAGCTTCAGAGCCGTTCCGCCTAACATTTTACGCCCGATTGGGGTTCCAGGGAGGCGGGTAAGCATTTTTAACCAACCATGGAGCTTTTCTCGGACTTCCGTCTGGAGCTTCAGAGCCGTTCCGCCTAACATTTTACGCCCGATTGGGGTTCCAGGGAGGCGGGTAAGCATTTTTAACCAACCATGGAGCTTTTCTCGGACTTCCGTCTGGAGCTTCAGAGCCGTTCCGCCTAACATTTTACGCCCGATTGGGGTTCCAGGGAGGCGGGTAAGCATTTTTAACCAACCATGGAGCTTTTCTCGGACTTCCGTCTGGAGCTTCAGAGCCGTTCCGCCTAACATTTTACGCCCGATTGGGGTTCCAGGGAGGCGGGTAAGCATTTTTAACCAACCATGGAGCTTTTCTCGGACTT
>NC_083750.1:265000-267500 GCF_033458585.1 Syngnathus typhle | reverse complement strand
CGCCACAATCCAGATTTTCCACATGCCGCCAGCCAGGGAGGACTAGCGCGCTCGCAACTGCAGCCGGGACGGCGCCCCCTGTGCCGAGCGTCGGCACACCGCCCGGATCTCCGCCTGCCGCAACCCACAACCTCAACCAGGCAGGTTTTTGCACCGCCTCAATAGCTAGAGATCCCAACCACATCCGAAGACCAACAGAGTTTCCAGGTGCGCCTGACCTGTATTCCGGGAATAGTAACGGACAACGAAACGATGCCCCTAGCCGCTGTCGCGACCCCGCGAATAGATGAAGCCCCCCGCTGTGGACGGACCGAGACGCAGCCACCCATTCACAGCCATCCGCACCTTCCCGTCAAGCCACCTCAATCTGGTCGCTGAAACCTCACCGACAACTGCCCTGAAGGTGACTCTCGGGAGTAAGAATGTGCAGCACACCGATATCTTCTGCGAAGGCTTTAACGCCGACGCCGTAATCATCTGCAGCCCCATACTCACCTGCTCGTCCGACCACCAAGTTCTTCTCCATTCCTTCCTCCGAGCCACTCAGCAGGACTAAATCATCCGCAAAGGCCAACGCGGCAATTCGGCGGTTGCCCCAGACCAGGTGACTTCTTTTGCGTTCGAAGCTATGGACGAGAGAATCCATAGCGAGGTTGAAAAACAGTGGGGACATTGGATCGCCTTGCTTAACATCAACCTTCATGGAGATGGGTTCGGAGTAGGCGCCTCCGCAACCCACACTGGTCGAGCAGCCCACATACGAGTGACGGATCACCTCGATTACACGTCTGTCTACGCCCAAGCTTCCCAGCACACACAGGACATGGTCATGAGAAACCGAGTCGAAAGCCTACGCAAAGCCAATGAACACGACCGCCAGCGGCACGCCAGCCGACCTCGAGCGCCCCACGATCCGATTAATCAAGAATCACGAGGGTCCTTCGCAACCACTCGCGCCGGCGACGAAACCACGCTGCCCGGGGGCCAACAGGACAGGCTCGCGCTAGCCTCATCACCATCAACCGCCCAAACAACCCCAGCACGACTGACCCCACAGTCCCAGGCCTCCAGCTAGATACTATATCCAGCCCAGTAGGGTCAGTTGATCTGGGTAGCAACCGGGTCTTGCACTCCTTGAAGACTTGGGGAACGACTCCACGCACCATCCATGTCGTAAACAGCCTCGCCAGTTGCGTACCGTCCGGGTCCCAGTCAAGAAGAGCCTGCTTCCTGATCCCGTCTGGGCCCGATGCAGAGCAATTCCTCATCTTAGCCAAGTTAGATACAACTTCCTGCCCCAGGATCGGGTGGTAGAATGGTTCGTTATCCGCGGTCAGTCCCACCTCAAAGCCCTTAGTCCATAAAACGGCCTGACCGTTTCCCACTTACTCCAAAGTGTCCATCCACCAACTCCAGCGGCAAATCACATCTAAGGGGCGTCAGACCATCCAAGATCCGCCGTGCCAGCCCCTTCTTCACTACAGAATAGCCGCGCTGCTGGTGGTAGAACACTCTCTTACGCTGGACGAGCCGCCTCGCCCAACCCGTCTGTCATCGGTCTCGAGGTCTGGACCTCGCGGACTTTGTCGGCCACCCTACCTTACCCCCCAGGGCTTTCATGAGATCCAAAGCAGAGGACTCGATCAGGCTAGGCTCCCGACCTGCTTTCTTGACTAAGGCAGCGGTGGCCCGATGCTCCACACCCCCCGCCAGCAGCTCTTCCAGAACTCTATTCATCACCAGATCTGGAAGCGACGAGGGGCAGGTCCATTTCTGGGGCGTCGCCCTGGCAGCCAGGGCTCGCCAACGCACACCGGACGCACCGCCTGCCGCACGACCGCACAGGGACCCCCATTCCACCTCACCTGCTCTCCAGACTCTCCGTTTCCAACAACACATTTTCCGCTTATGACACCTGTACCTTTCCATAAGCTTCACCATCCGAGACTCCTACCATCACTTGGTCCGGAGGCCTCGGACCCCCTTATGCCGATTCCCAGACGGGCCCTCTCCCGCTTCTTCATTCACGCCGCCTCGGAGAGCAGGCTGTAGCGCTAACACGACCCCCGCCACCCCAACTCTCATACCCGAGGCAACGGAGGTCATTGACACCACTGAGGAGTTCTCAAGAGCTTCGCCAGCCGGGGTCCACCCGCTCCTTCGGCCTGACTGACTGTGGCTCTGATCCTGTGCCTCTGTCTATACGGACTTCCTAACCAAGGAGTTTTTGCAACCATGGCCCGTAGAAGTGACTACAAGCCGTTTGGGGACCCCGAGCAATGCCTCCGGTGGTTGGTCCCCATGGCCCCCGGAGAGGTTGATCCGCTGGCCGCGCACGTGCCCAACCTCAAGCACGTCCCGGGGAGGTAGCTCGAGCAGCAGCAGCCCCTCACCTAGCTGCGCCTCAGCCCATTTTTGGTAACCCAGAACGGCCTTCCTGGGTGGTCTGTAAGATATTAGACATGTCTACTGCCTCACTACCGTGAGAACACACAGGAGA